>NC_038045.1:39954559-40052838 GCF_002211085.1 Panicum hallii | reverse complement strand
TGCGACCGTATAAACGCCTCAAATGGAGCCATCTGAAGACTAGATTGATAGCTATTGTTATAAAGAAAACTCGGCCAAGGCAAGACATTTGTCCCAGCTTGTACCATAATGTATAACACAAGCTCGGAGCATGTCTTCAAGAATTTGGTTAACTCGCTCAGTCTGCCCATCAGTCTGTGGGTGATATGCAGAGCTTCGAATCAATTTGGTTCCTAGAGCTGATTGTAGCTGCTCCCAGAACCGTGCGATAAATTGGGGCCCACGATCAGATATGATAGTTTTTGGAACCCCATGCAATCGAACGATTTGTTCCAGATAGACTTCGGCATACTTCTTAGCAGAGTAAGTGGTATGCACCGGAAGAAAATGAGTTTTTTTTTGTGAGTCTATCGATGATTACCCATATGGAGTCATGTTTTTGAGACGTATTGGGAAGACCAACAATGAAAAAGTCTTCCCATTTCCATGACGGTACGGGCAAGGCTGAAGTGTACCAGAAGCCTTGAGATGACTAGCTTTGACTCTCTGGCACGTATCACTCGGATACATATTTGGCAATTTCTCTTTCATTCTGGTCCACCAAAGATGTTGCCGAAGATCGTGATACATTTTGGTGCTACCAGGATGAATAGAGAATTTGGACAAATGTGCTTCGTCGAGGATTCGTTTACGAAGTTGATGATCCTTAGGCACAACAAGTCGATTGTTGAACCATAGAACTCCGTGACGATCAGTGTGAAAACACCGATACTTAACTTCTCCCCTGGGATAGCTTGGATTTAATGATCTTTGACACCCTCATCATGTAGCTGCGACATGACGATTTCGTCTCGCAAAGTAGACTCAACGGAGATCAAGTTTAAACTACCTTGGGGAATAATCTCAAGATTGAGGCTCCGCATTTGATGGCAAAGAGTGTCATTAAAAGTGGATATGGTTAAACAGTGACAATGTGACTTGCGGCTAAGTGCATCCGCAACCACATTAGCTTTGCCTGGATGATAGTGTACCTCAAGGTCATAATCTTTGATCAACTCTAACCAACGCCTTTGCCTCATATTTAGATCAGCTTGAGTGAAAATATATTGAGGCTCTTATGGTCAGTGTAAATGTTACACTTAGCACCCATAAGATGATGTCTCCAGATCTTGAGAGCATGAATAACCGCTGCCAATTCAAGATCATGTGTTGGATAATTTTGTTCATGAGTCCGGAGTGCTCGGGATGCATAAGCAATAACCCGGTTGTTTTGCATAAGAACACAACCAAGGCCAATTCCGGAAGCGTCGCAATAGACATCAAAAGGCTGAGTACTATCCGGCTGAGCTAGTACTGGAGCAGTCGTCAGAAGTTTTCTCAAGGCATGAAATGCTTCTTCACACTTATCATCCCAACGGAACTTAACTTCTTTCTTGAGTAGCTCAGTCATAGGTTTAGCTATCTTGGAGAAGTCTGGAATGAATCGGCGATAATATCCGGCCAATCCAAGGAAACTTCGTATTTGATGGACTGAAGTGGGAGGGTTCCAGTCCATAACTTCTTGAACTTTGGTTGGATCAACCGATATGCCTTGACTGGAAATAGTATGTCCCAAAAATTTCACACTATCCAGCCAGAATTCACATTTTGAAAATTTGGCATAAAGGCGATGATCACGTAGTCGTTGAAGAACGACACGTAAATGATTAGCATGGTCTTCTTTGGTTCTGGAGTATATCAGAATATCGTCGATGAAGACCACGACGAATTTATCGAGTTCCGGCATAAATACGGAATTCATGAGATACATGAAATATGCCGGTGCATTTGTAAGTCCAAATGACATGACCAGATATTCATAAAGTCCATATCTGGTTGAGAAGGCCGTTTTTGGAATGTCATTAGGCCTGATCTTAATTTGATGATAACCAGAGCGTAATCAATCTTGGAAAAGACCTTTGCTCCAGCTAGTTGATCGAACAAGATATCAATGCGGGGAAGAGGATACTTATTTTTAATAGTAACCGCATTGAGTGGACGGTAGTCGACACATAGTCTCAGGCTATCGTCTTTCTTCTTAACAAAAAGAGCAGAACAACCCCAAGGTGAAGCACTGGGGCGTATATAACCCTTATCAAGAAGATCTTGGAGCTGGATTTTCAATTCTGCCAACTCATTAGGAGGCATGCGATACGGCCTTTTTGAAATTGGAGCAGTGCCAGGTTGAAGTTCAATGATGAACTCAATGTCTCGATCTGGTGGCATTCCAGGCAGATCGTCGGGAAAGACATCGGGAAATTCACATACTATCGGAATATCCTTGACTTTAATATCTGTGATAGCATATGTGCAGGGGTGCAGATATTCTGGCTGGGGCAGATAAAGAGTGGTAATCCCATAGTATGGTGAATTGATTTCAACCACTCGGGAACAGATATCTAACCGGACTTGATGTTTAGTCATCCAGTCTGTCCCAAGTATAATATCGATACCCTCTAAACTTAGTAAAACCAAATCAGTTTTGATTTCTATGCTTCCTAACTGAATTGGTATACTTTTAACCATTTGGTTGGAAGTGATTTTCCCTCCAGGGGTAGAGATCATATATGACCCCTGGATAGGACAAGATTCAAGTCCTAGTCGGGTACCACAGTTGTTACTAATGAAACTATGTGTTGCTCCAGAATCAAATAATGTAACAACTGGTTGATGGTAAATAGAAAATGTACCCGACATGACGGGAGCTCCATCTGGAAGTTCTGCCAGAGTGGTGAAGTTAATTCGCCCTTGTCGAACTTGCATCACCGGCTTTTTACCCTTGTTCTGGTTACTCTGAGTAGAGCTTTGTCCGGGATTAGGTTTCTTGGGCCGCGGACAATCTCGGATGAAATGATCCGCACTTCCGCAATTAAAGCAGCGATAATTACTGCCTCTCGGTGGCACTTGTTGAACGTTTGGCCGTGGGCCAGATTGTTGTGCTTGTTGCGGGGGCACAGGAGGTCTGAACCTTCCTTGCTGCTGAGGCGGCCTAAAAACCAATCTTCCCGTTGGAGCATTGCGCTGTGGTGCCCTGGGCGGCGTATTGGAAACAACCCGATACCTCGGTGGTTGAGTACTCGAGGATCCACCAGAGTTCTTCCGCTTCTTCTCCGCAGAATGCGCCACAATGCAGTCTTCTTGAGTTAAGGCCATGTTAACCAACTCACTAAAAGTATTTGCCTTAACAAGGTTCAGGCGTTCCTTGAGCTTGGTGTTCAGGCCCCGACGGAAGCGGTCTTGTTTCTTGGTATCATTATCTGCATGATACCCTGCATACTGGCACAAATGATTGAAATTCTGTGCGTACTGCAGAACTGTATTGGCACCTTGAGTAAGAGCCAGGAACTCATTAAGTTTTCGTTCCAACAGTCCTGCGGGAATATAATGCGCTCGAAAGGCGACCCGGAATTCATCCCATGTGATGACATGCCCTGCAGGTTGCATGGCATAGAAATTGTCCCACCAGATTCTAGCAGCACCACGAAGTTGTTGAGCAGCAAAAGAAGCCTTGCTAGAATCCGCACAAGGTATGGTCAGGAGAGTGAACTTTGATTCAATGATGTGGAGCCAGGCATCGGCATCCAATGGTTCCTCGGCCTTACTGAAGAAAGGCGGCTGAGTACTGAGGAAATCTTGGTAGCTAGCCACAGGAGGATTACGATCATCCCGGCCTCCTCGGAATTGTTGCTGCTGATTCAGTTGGGCTTGAACCAACATATTAAGTAATTCCGTTTGCCGAGCCATGACTTCGGCAAGGTTAGGAGGAGGTGGTGGTGGTTGCTGAGAACCACTGGCGTGATCAGCCCTGAAACCCTCCGGGGTTCCTCTTGTAGCTCCAACCATCTGAAATAAAGGAGATGTCCATTATTAACCATATATCCTTACTCCCAATTTCAGAAGACATAACAAAGCACATACTCCATTCAATCATCTCATTTCAGAATCATAAAGATAATGAACAGGATGATAAAACAGGAAACTTATATTACAATACGGGTCCCGATTGTTCTTCACATCATCCATCCGAAAGACCTCTACGCGGCCATGAATGTTACAACAAATGGCAAGAGGTTCGCCTACTTAACTATTACATTTCCTTAAATTACATTTCGAAAGTCGACGATTTACTAAAAATCGTCGAAATTTCCTACAGAAGACTGACTGCCAGAAAGAGAGTGATGGGGACTAAGAACAGGATCCCCGTGCTCAGAGTCAAGCTCAGAAACACCCTCAATTTCTTCTGGGTCTTCCTCTTCTTCTTCTTCAGGTACTATGGGTATAGCGTGAAGTATCGGTTGCTGCTGCAATTCCTCAATGTGAGCCTGAGCATCATCAGCTGCAAGTATCAGATCATGAATTTGTGTCTGTAGGAATTCTATAACAGTGTCACGCTGAGTGATAATATGATCACTCTCATTGATCTGATCTTCTCGATGAAGGATTGTCTCATCCCTTGTGGCGATGATTTCATCCTTTTGAGTCACCAAGGCTTGTAATTCTTCTATTTGGGTTACCTGATGATCAGCATTCCGATAGTGGCTTTGAGCCACACCGGTTATCTGACTCACACCATGACGCAGTAGCATCTGGTAATGATATTGCACATCCATAAACCTGGTAACGATACGGACGGTTTCTTCAGCCAGATCTCCTAGCAAATGACCATGATGGTCTGTCCGAAAATCCCAATCCGAATTACCCGGGTCTATGGTAGGAAATAACCCAATAGGATATGCGGCAACTTCAATTGGATGTTGCTTGCAGAAAAGTTTGATAGCTTCTAGAGCAGCAGTTTCAAGAGTATCCACTAGACGATATCCAACCACTTCCACTTCTATGGGAGGCCATAAGGAGCGGAAAGGGTGTTGAGGAATTATCATCTTAACCCTGCAGCGAGAAATTCCTTCTTCAAGATACTCTACCCCATCATACAGAGGAGGCTCTGTATAATGAAACATACTCAAGGATTCCCACAAAAGACGAGGAAACCCTTCCCAATGTAAACCATTGGTGTGAAAATGCCCCTCCTGATCCCAAAAGGTACTAATAGGAGCAGCCATCTGCGACAACAATGCAAATGGTAAGATATTTTTACCCTGTTGAAAAAGCTTACAAGGTAAAATGGATTAAGATAATGAATTCTGATAACAGCAAAGGCTGGAAATCAGATGGATGCCTAAGATATCCATCTAAGGATTCTTACTTACCCAAATTAAGAAATACCGACACATTGCCTATTTCTTAGGAAATATCAATTTTAAACATTTAATTTGTTTGCTTAAAGGATTTATGCATGCACGTACTAAACGATCTCACAACTAAAAATAACTGCCAAGTAATCTTGGTCTTACGTGGTTAGTTACGGTGGCACAATATAGATACGTCTCTCACTATTAACTAGTCGATAAATCCTATACGTCCTAGTTTCGGAATCGTGGTTAGTGTACCTGCAGAAAACCACAATGCATATATATATCCAATGAACCTCTCATGCCAGCATGTCATGAAAGCGTCCCCATTCATTACTGCTCACTATAGAAGCAGCACCTGTACAATTACCGCCGTACAGACAACGTTAACATACGTTATTGAATAACGTATTCACGGGGTACCGCAAAATGCGGGGGTATGAACAGCGATCGCCACACCCTGCGCCGAACCATATACTCCCAATGTAGTCAACTGAGGTTGGTACATTGGCAGCATCTCGAGTAGGCCACTGCTCGAGAATCAGCGTTCGGTTCGCATCACCGACAGGAAGGCCAAGCTCCCTCAGTTGGCTGAGGATTCTTACCTTCTTACCTCCCGATCGAAGATGTCGTTACATAATGTAGAGTTGAATTGTGCATGAAAGTAAGTTTCAACTGAAAAGTAATGCTGGAAGTTAGTCATATATATATAACACAGCCACCTTTAATTCCCATAATAGTATTACCCTAGGGCTTACGTACTATACATAATCCTTAACGAACCAACGTAGTTCGCAAATACTTAATTAATGAAATTTTATACTAAAATTACTTTTTAAGGCTAATTATATCTCCGGGTACACTTGTTAGCTCTGATACCAGCTGTGGCAGAACCAACCTGAATTATACCGGCTCAAGTACGCTAGTCCTTCCTGGAGGGCTAACTCGTACTTCAAACGGTATAATACTATTGGTCTGTCGGGTAACGTCCCGATAAACCACCGAACACAGGATCCAACAAGGTACCTCACACGAAGGTGAGTCCAGAGATACAATGCCAAAATAATTTACACCACAGGCAGATATATTACAAAAATTTACAAAGCATCATTAGCTCTCATTAAAGAGAGATTATTACAAAACAGGTTTAAGTTCGAATTCAAAGCAGCGGAGTTTGAAAAGCGTAAACATTATACACGTCTTTATTACAGATGTCACGCTAGCCCTGGCATGACATCATTCGGCGGATTCTGTGTTGGCCGGGGACGGATCCCATTCCACGGACCAACCATCAGGCAAAGGATAAGGCCATGGGGTAATGAATGCGGGCTCCTCAGAAGGGTTACCTGAAGTAAATCAACAAAGCAAGGCTGAGTATACTAATACTCAGCAAGACTTACCCGGGATTGGGTATATCTTAGCCCATAACTAGACTTATGCTGGCTTTTAGCTTTGGGTGGGGTTTTCAGCTGAAAAGCAACAAAGAGTAGATCCTTATTTTCAATTTTTAGCTTTCAGGTTCTAGTTGAATTAACCATTCTAAGTAAGCACCTATATCTATCCAAACATGGTAAAGTCTTTACTCAAACATCATCTTTAATAATCACATAATTGCTCTTGTTACTCTATGTGATAAAGGGGATAAGCAGTCTCATACATCGTGAGAGGCGGACGATTCTGAATCGAGATTCAACCCTTGCAAGGTAAACCTAACACACACGCTTGGAACACCACAGGGTTGTTCTGAAGCAACCGTTTGCCTTTCATTCCGACTCGTGGATCAGATCCACCACAAGCGACTGCAGGTCATATGCACTACAAAAGTGCAGGACGTACGTCTGTAGCGCGACTACAAAACCCGTACTCCTGGTTGCCCAGCAACACATATGCCTACACGTCGAACAAAGTAACCAAAAGAAGCAAATACATGTGGTGGGGGGTATGTCCACTCCTCGGGCCGATCGGTTACTAGGCTTACCGCTTACCATATTTCACGGCATGTGGTTAGTACTTTCAAACGCTTAGCCACCGCTACCACACACTGCGACCTTAACAAATTCATCAACACAGACGGGGTATCATCTTGACCATGATACCTCATAAAACTCCCGTCCGGCATCCTTATAGTGATAACAGGAATGTAAATCATTACAATTCCTAAATCGCGCGAGTGACAGGAAATCACTCGACTTCTACCGGTCCTATAAGCAGAGCAGCTAGTCGGACTCAGTTCTAATGTTCAATACATTGGTTCCTAGGATAATGCAATTAAGTTTCCAAACAACTCCTAAGAACCTAATGCATAAAGAGATATATATATATATACGTAATATAAGTTGCAGTGTAATAAGGTAGAGGTCATGTCCGGGGCTTGCCTTCGCTAGCAGAGTTGGGGTTAGTCAAACTAGTTTCTTCCGAACCTTGGTTCGGGGCTTCAGAGAAATTCGCGATGAGAGTCCCGGGGTCTTCAGAAAAACCACCTTCTTGTTCCGGGATCAGCTGATAATCCCCGTCAGCGAGAGTGGTCAAGTCTACATGAGATGCAAAGTACAAGTTATAGGATGCCTTTATCTTTAGTTTACTTCCCGATAAAGTTGCAATCCAATATAAATATCATTCTATTTGGATATATTTCCTAATTACTTTGTATTGGGCAGTTATTTATTGAGCACTAATAATTTACTTAGATTTATTAAACAATAAATTTAGTTAGGTTAAGTGTTCAATTAGTAGTACGGAGCAGCAAGTGGTGTGGTTCCCATTAACAATTATGTTAAAGTTCTACATATTATCTTCTCAAGTGATATGATTTTTAATTTACCATTGCCTTCAAAAATTAAATATATAATATCCAATTTAATTAACATCTAATTCATGGTTGAAAATTTGATAATATGTTGCACTAATACAAAACAGAACATTAATATATTTTTCATGATTTTTAAATATGTGAAAGTGTGTGTATTGATTATATTATGTAAACTACACATTATTTCTAACAAAATCTATACAACAAGGAAATATTACTGGAGTACAAGATTAATTATTTTTCTTTAATTCTACATGTTAAAAGAAAATTATTGGCACTGGTTTTACTATTTTATCATTTTTCTATGAATTACTATGTAATTCTTAAGCCTACAAGTAACTAACTTTGATATTTAAATTAGGTCATCACACATTCAGAAACTGAAGTCGATCCTTAAAACAAAGTTATAGATCTTTGTCTAAAGATTCCAACAAAATTTAGTTTACCATTTTATGATTTTTCCTTACAGAGATATGGCATTTCTAAGTTGACAGCCAAAATTACTTAAGTAAGTCCCTGGGCACTATTCCTCTGAGTCTATGACTTTACACTTAACCCCCTGGCGTTCCTTTTCTTCTAACCCGAGGTCCCTGGGCATGAACCCGAGCAGAGCAGAGCAGTGACGGCCGTGTTCCGGCGACGGTGGTCGCCGGCGGCGAGGTCCAAGGGCAGGGATCGGGTCAAGGGCTTACTGCGGTCGTGTTGGGCTACGTGTCGTGGACGAGGACGACCGGAACAGTGACGTTCGACCTGAGCCCGAGGTGACGGCGGAGGGGTCGACGGCGACGAGGTTGCTCCGGCGATGAACGTCGGCCAACAACCTGCGCACGAGGACCAGTGAGACATGAGGAACGTGTACGTGCCATCAATTTGATGAAGACGTGCAAGATTGAAGGAGTTCGACGGAGACCGAGGCGGCGGCGGCGAGGAAGATCGCCGGCGAGCGTCGGGAAGGCGCTGTGGTGCACCAGAGGGTCAAGGGATGGGTCAGACAGCTTCAGGGCGATGATGTGGTTCTGTCTAGGGTGATGTGATGGCTCGAAAGTACCTGCAACGGGCTGCCCACGGTGGAGGCCGACGGCGGCGGCGGCGGCGCTCGTTGAGGTCCGGGCTCCAGTGGAAATTGGGGAGGATCAGGGGGTCAGCGAGCACGAGTAGGTCACGGGGAAGCTGATGCGAGCGTTGGTTGAGGCGGAGGAGGTCCGGTGTGGGCTGTCCACGGGCGGGTGGTGCGCGGCCGGAGGGGAACGAGACGACGGCGAGGAAATGCCGTTCGGTCACTGGGAATTGGACGCTGGAGTTAGCAAAACAGCAAGCGGGGGTGAGTGTGGTGCTGCTGCGCGCGAGAGAGAGGGAGTTAAGGTACTGCAGCGAGCTGGCCACGACGGCGAGGAGGTGGCGGCCGGAGGCGGCTCGGGTTGCCGTGGCACGCGTGGGAGAAGCCACCAGGGAAGAGAAAAGAAGTCGAGGCTGGGAGGGAAGGACGCGTGGAGGTGTGCTGCAGCTGGAGGTGGCGCTCGGGTGGTCTGCGCCGGCGGTGAGCGGCGGTGGCAGTGCGGAGCAGACGGGGAAGCGGCGCGGCCAGAGGAGGAAGAAGCAGAGAGCTGTCAGGAGGACTAATTTATAAATTCCAAAGAGTTCAGGGATCCCTCTGTAAACTAAAATTTTCTCACTGCTACAAGGGTCAAATGGAAAAGTGCTCAACATGAAAGTTGTAGATAATTTTAAATCCTACAAGATTGCTTTAAGGTTCAAGTTCCAAATCTCAAAGAATAAAGTTTTATTTTAAACTTAAGAGTGTCATTCAATTTGTTTTGTAATTCAAACCAATTGCTCTAATGCTTAGGGTCTTTTTGCAAACTTTCCTGCAGTAATCATGACTACTTCTTTTTGTACTTTAGTCCTTAGGTAAAACTGAGTTTTACTTTTATCTTTTACCATTTTACAAGTAAATCCTTATATGTTTGTAGTAATTACACAAAGGTCCTTAATTTCATATAAAGTCTATTTCCCTTAGTGTTTATTTAACTTTTGCTCTTTCCCTTTTGATAGTCAACTGAATTTTTTTGACACTTATGTACATTTTCACATATTTGCATATAAGAACTTATAAAATTCATAATTTACAAATATACCCCTATGCTTTGTACAACTTGTATACATTATCCTGCTTACATATATTGTACCTAAACTTAGTATCTAGTTATCTAACTACCTGGATATCACAGTTTCCCCCGTCTGGTTCACTCCCGTGCGCCTCCACGCGTGCTCGCGCCATCTGGGCCTACTCCTGCCCCGGCCGAGCCACTCGCGCGCGCGGCAACCGCACCTCCAGCGTCCTCCGCGCGTGTTCCGCCCAACATCTGCCCACACCATCAACTTCCGTGCGCCATCGCGTGCACGCTCGCGCCACCCGCTCGGCGCCGAGCTGCTCTGCCTGCAGTGGCCGCTGCCCTGTTCCACCTCAACATCGCCAGCGCCGTGCACCAACCCGCTTGCATCGCTTGCTGCCTGCACCGTGGCTCCACCTACACGGTCTGCTCCCACGCGCTCTGCTCCAGCACCAACACCGTCTGAGCCGCGCGCTGCTCCACTTCGCGTGCGCCTGCTCCTGGGCCAAACCGCGTCCACCTCCTGCGCGCCAGCCACGCCGCCGCGCGCCCGCCCGTGCGCTCCGCCCACCAGCTGCACGCGCCCGGCCCGCTCCTCGCGCTGGCGCCCGCTGCCTGGCTCGCCCCGCTCGCGCGCCCGAGCCGAGCCGAGCGTCCGCCGCTTCGGCTCGCCCGCGCCTGCCGCTCCGGCTCCCACGCGCCAGCCGCACCGCCGCGCGCCCGCCAGCTCGCTCCGCCTGTGAGCTGCAGCCGCCTGCCGCGCCAGCACCGAGCCGCCGCGCCTAGATCCGCCTGAGCACCTGCGCCCCGCGCACTGCCTCCAGCCGTGCGCACGCCTGCTTGCTCGGGCCAGGCAGAGGTGGGAGAGAGAGGGGCCAAAGGAGATAAGGATGGAGGTTAAAAGAAAAACACCACCAGTGAGAACAAAAGGAGGCGCCAGGGATAAGAGAACAGAAGAGAAAGAGAAGTGGAACTCTCCCAAGGACTTATGCGCAAATTTAGAAAACTGCTGGGACTTGTTTGTAAAGTAAAAGTTTTTCAAACTCTACAACATTGCTTTAGGGCTCAAGTTCAAAAACTCAAAACTTATATTTTTACACGTGAATCTTTGAACAAAAGTTGGATTTGAATTGCTTTTGTCCTAAAGAGCGTAACTTTATAAAATTCAGGACCTAAATGCAAGCATTTATGACACGTCATGATGACGGGATAGACTCGTCATAATGATTGGATAGACATGTCATGATGACTTGCATCTTTTACACTTTTGTCCTGAGTAATTTTGAAAGTTACTTTTGTAAATCAACTACTTGCACAAAAGGACTTATACTTTTATAAAATTATATAAACACCCTTATTTTTACCACTTTACCCAAAATTTTTACACACTTCAACACACATTTCAAATGCAACTTTTAGATAAATACATATTTTTTTACAGGACATAACTGAGAAAAACATATTTGCGAAACCACCCTTCACTTATTTTGAAATCACCCCTTATCCAAATACATTTTGCAAAAACAACCCTAGATTTTTCTGTAATTACAAAAATACCCTTTTTACTTGCACTTTAAATTTTCAAAAGCTTCACACAAACACACATGAGATTTATACTAACAAACACATAGTTCACACTAACAAAATATATTTCTAGCATTGCAAGTACACGAACTGTCACAGGAGGCAGCTGACGATGGTGAGCACAGAGCGCGGCGATGGTCTGGCGGGGTGCTGAGTAGAGGGGAAGCCGAAGAAGCAAAATGTGGGCACATGAGCGGATAAAAGAAGTCGAGAAGGACTCCTGGACGTGCGACGGAACCAAGAAGAGGCACGGGTGAGCTGGAGCAGTTGCTGTCGACCGGCGTCGCGACGTGGCGGCTTCGGGCGACGGCGGAGCGGCGTGGCATGCGCGGGAGAAGACAGCGGGGAGGCGCTGAGTCGGTGCCAGAGCTTCCTGGCAACGTGTGGAGCGGCGCTGGAGCAGGAGCTGGCCTCGAGTGGTGCAGCAACGGTGGCCAGCGGCGGCGCTGCTGCGTGGCAGAGAGAACAGAGGAAGGAGAAAGGGGGGTGGGAGATCCTAGGGTCCTATCTGCAATTACAGGAACTACAGGGACTTCACTGTAAAACAAAACTTTCCACTATTCTAAAGCTCAAATGAGAAAGTGGTCAAAATAAAAGTTGTACAACTTTTTAAAAATTACAACTTTCTTTAAGGTTCAAGTTCAAAAACTCAAAGAATAAGGTTTTATTTTTGAACTCTTGGGCTAAATTCAAAATTATCAAGTTTTTGTCCTATTGAAGGAAAATTTCATTAGGTTTTGGACCTAAATGCAAGTTTTTATGCAAGGTAATGATGACTAACATTCTTACACTTTGATCGAGATAGACTTGGGCATACTTCTTAGCAGTATAAGTTGTATGCACAGGGAGAAAGTGTGCTATTTTGGTGAGTATATCAATAATTACCCAGATGGAGTAATGCTTCTGAGATGTGTTGGAAAGGCCAACGATGAAATCCATACTGATGTTTTCCCACTTCCAAAATGGAATAGGCAGTGGTTGGAGTGTACCTGATTCCTTCAGATGACTGGCTTTGACTCTCTGGCAGGTATCACATTCAGATACATACTTATCAATTTTCCTTTTCATCCTGGTCCACCAAAAGTTTCGCCTAAGGTCTTGATACATTTTAGTACTACTAGGATGAATAGAAAACTTGGACAGATGTGCTTCATTAAGGATTGGTTTACATAGTTGACGGTTCTTAGGTACAACAATACGATTGTTGAACCGTAGAACTCCTTGATGATCTGTGTGGAAACACCTATATTTTGCTTCTCCCTGAGATAGTTTCTGTTTGATAATTTAAATACCTTCGTCATGCAATTGTGACATGATGATTCTATCTTGAAGGGTAGGTTCAATTGATATAAGATTCAGACTACCTTGAGGAATAATCTCCAGATTGAGTTTCTTCATTTGATAGCAGAGGGTTTTACTGAAGACTTCTATGGATAAGCAATGACAATGTGCCTTGCGGCTAAGTGCATCCGCAACCACATTAGCCTTGCCGAGATGGTAGTGTACTTCAAGATCGTAGTCCTTGATCAATTCTAACAAGCGCCTTTGCCTCATATTTAAGTCAGCTTGAGTGAAGATATATTTGAGGCTCTTATGGTCAGTATAAATATTACACTTGGTGCCCATAAGATGATGTCTCCAACTCTTGAGAGCGTGAATAACAGCTGCTAACTCAAGATCATGAGTTGGGTAATTTTGTTCACGATTCCGGAGTGCTCTGGAGGCATATGCAATAACCCGGTTGTTTTGCATAAGCACACAACCAAGTCCGGTACCGAAAGTATCACAATAGACATCAAAAGGCTTGGTATTATCTGGCAGGGCTAATACTGGAGCAGTGGTTAGAAGTTTTCTCAGTATATGAAATGCTTCTTTGCATTTATCATCCCAATGGAATTTAATCTCCTTCTTGAGTAGCTCCATCATAGGCTTGGCTATTTTAGATAAGTCTGGAATGAATCGATGATAATATCTTGCCAATCCAAGGAAGCTACGGATTTGATGGACTGAAGTTGGAGGCTTCCAATCCATAACTTCTTGAACTTTAGTTGGATCAACCGATATGCCTTCACTGGAGATAGTATGCCCCAAAAATCTCACACTATCAAGCTAGAACTCGCATTTAGAGAATTTAGCATAAAGGCGGTGATAACATAGTCGTTGAAGAACGACACGTAAATGATCAGCATGATCTTCTTCAGCTTTAGAGTATATCAGAATATTGTCGATGAAAACCACGACGAATTTATCAAGCTCCGGCATGAAGACTGAATTCATAAGATACATGAAGTATGCTGGTGCATTCGTGAGTCCAAAAGTCATAACCAGATATTCATAAAGTCCATATCTGATCGAGAAAGCTATTTTTGGAACATCACTAGGCTTGATTTTGATCTGATGATAACCAGAGCGTAGATCAATCTTAGAGAAGACTTTGGCACCAGCTAGTTGATCAAACAAGATGTCAATGCGGGGAAGAGGGTACTTATTTTTGATAGTGACCGCATTGAGTGGACGATAATCAACTCATAGCCTTAAACTATTGTCCTTTTTCTTTACGCATAGAGCAGGGCATCCCCAAGGTGAAGCACTTGGGCGTATGAAACCCTTATCAAGAAGATCTTGAAGTTGTATCTTTAGCTCGGCCAGTTCATTAGGCGGCATACGATACGGCCTCTTGGAAATAGGAGCTGTGCCAGGTTGGAGCTCAATAACGAACTCGATGTCCTGATCTGGCGGCATCCCAGGCAAATCGTCTGGAAAGACATCGGGATACTCACAGACTATAAGAATGTCTTCTAATTTGATGTTTGTGATCGCATAAACACAAGAGTAGAAGTACTCTTTTTGGGCTAGATAGAGGGTGGTGGCTCCGTTGTATGGTGAGTCATCCAATCCATCCCAAGTATGATATCCATACCCTCTAAATGGAGCAAAACCAAATCAGTTTTTATTACCTTACTGCCCAATTGTATTGGCACATATGTAATCAGTTGATTGGAACTAATCTTTCCCCCAGGGGTAGAGATCATATACGACCCCTTGGTTTGACAAGAATCAAGTCCCACTCGGGCACCACACTTATCGCTAATGAAGCTATGGGTTGCACCGGAATCAAATAGGATAATAACGGGTTTATAGTCGATAGAAAATGTACCCGTCATTATGGGGGCTCCTTCTTGAAGTTCTGCAAGGGTGGCGAAGTGAGCTTTACTCGAGTCCACACAAGGTATAGTAAGAAGGGCGAACTTCGATTCAATAGTATGAAGCCAGGCGTCGGCATCAAGAGGTTCTTCAGCTTTACTGAACAATGGGGGCTGGGTACTAAAGAAATCTTGATAGCTTGCCACTTGAGGGTTAGCATGGGGGTGATCCTAATTTACCAAACTAATTCGATTAAACACCATTAGTGGATTTTAGGAACTAGATTACTTATTCTTTAAAGAAATGGGGTCATTATTATTAAAAACTTGTGTTTTGATCAAATAATCAAACCCTAAGTCAAGAGTGATTACTAATACTACAAAAATTAGTATAAACAGACCTAATTGAAATAATCTTATCCTAAAGTTTTTAGAATATTTTATGTAGTAAATAAATTAGAAGAAATATTTCAATTAACTAGCACCTAGAACATGTTTTATTTCTACAGAGCAAACCACTCTAGTACTAGAGCTATAAATTTAATTGAGTACTAGTGAAGCATGAAGGAAGGCTCTGTAAATTTATCAGAATTTTATCTCCACAGGAACAATGCTACAAAAATAAACAACTTAGCACTATTATTTCAAGATCTATTTATATCTAGAGTTCCAGATATATTTAGGTGCTGAAACTTTATGGACATGTTAAACAACTCAGAAACATTATTCAAAAATATTTTCATAATTTTTCATGAATAGGATCTAGCACAAATTAATTAACCTTAAGATTCTTGATAGACCCCTAGCTTTTCACAGAAAAGACACTAACAATATTGAAATCAAAGCAATCAGATCCTTGGCCGGATTAAAACAGGGGACAGGGAGTGGAACGGCGGCGTTCCAGCGAGGCGGCTCATCGGTGGTGGATCGGAGGTGGGGGAGGAGCTTCAGGGGGTCGAGGCGGTTCACAATAGCTGCTTGGCGGGGGCTAGGGTGGCCGGAAAGGCTGGTCCCCACAGCGACCCGAGACGGCGGCGAGAGGGAGCTCGACGGTGAGGTGGATTTGGTGCTCAAGGGCGGCGATGGAGGGGCGGGTGAGCTTCACGGAAACAAGGCGAAGCTGCTAGAGGGGTTGGTGTGGATCGAAAAAAGGCGGGGCGAACTGTCCACGGCGGCGTGGAGCGACGGCAATGGAGTTCAACAGCGGCGGCGTTCTGGTGGCCGGAGTGTAGGAAGGTGGCAAAGAAGTGGCTAGGAAGCTTCTTCAAGTAGATGTAGTGCTGGTGGTGAGCTCGGTGAGGTCCAAGAGGGGGCGGAGCGGCAGGACGATGATGAAGTCGATCAGCGACGGTGGACAGAACGGCCGGAGCGGCATTCTTGTGGCGCGAGCGTGAGGGAATGGAGAAGAACTGGCTATGAAGCTTCAGTGGGGTGTAGTGGTGCCGGTGGAGCACGGGATTGTGGGTGTGGGGTGGAGGAGGCGGCTGACAATGGCGAGCAGATAGCGCAGCGGTGGTCTGGCGGGGTGCTGAGCGGAGGGGAAGCCGAAGAAGCAAAATGAGGGCGCATGAGCTGATAAAAGAAGTCGAGAAGTACTCCTGGACGTGCGGCGGAACCAAGAAGAGGCACGGGTGAGCCGGAGCAGCTGCTGTCGACCGGCGGCGTGACGTGGCGGCTTCGGGCGACGGCGGAGCGGCGTGGCATGCGCGGGAGAAGACAGCGGGGAGGCGCTGAGGCGGTGCCAGAGCTTCCTGGTGACGCGTGGAGCGGCGCTGGAGCAGGAGCTGGCCTCGAGTGGTGCAGCAACGGTGGCCAGCGGCGGCGCTGCTGCGTGGCAGAGAGAACAGAGGAAGGAGAAAGGGGGGGGGGATCCTAGGGTCCGATCTGCAATTACAGGAACTATAGGGACTTCACTGTAAAACAAAACTTCCCACTATTCTAAAGCTCAAATGAGAAAATGGTCAAAATAAAAGTTGTAGAACTTTTTAAAAGTTACAACTTTGCTTTAAGGTTCATGTTCAAAAACTCAAAGAATAAGGTTTTATTTTTAAATCTTGGGCTAAATTTAAAATTATCAAGTTTTTGTCCTATTGAAGGAAAATTTCATTAGGTTTTGGACCTAAATGCAAGTTTTTATGCAAGGTAATGATGACTAACATTCTTACACTTTGACCCCTAGTAGAAGTGAGAGTTACATTTGTAATTCAAAACCTTTGCACAAAAGGACTTGTATTTTTGAGAAATTACACATAAACCCTTATTTTCACACACTTCACTCAATTTCACATAATTCAAACACCTAAATTACAACTTCTCCCTCTGTTTGCTACATTCAGACACCTAGGGTGTCACATCAATGAATTCAACCTATTTGCATGCCTACGATTCAGTTTTGCTTGACTTCGAATATCTTTTAAGGACTCATGATCAGAATGTATAACAAATTCTTTGGACCATAAATAATGCTGTCATGTTTCCAAAGTTCAAACTAGAGCAAGTAATTCCTTATCATAAGTTGAATAGTTCAAAGTAGGCCCAGTCAATTTCTCACTGAAATATGCTGCAGGTTTGCTCTATTGTAGCAGCACACCACCCAAACTAATTCCACTAGCATCACATTCAAGCTCAAAGGTTTTGCTAAAATCTGGAAGTTGGAGTAATGGGGCATGTGTTAACTTATCTTTTAGTATGTCAAAAGCATTATGATATGGTGCAGTCCAAGTGACTGTTGCACTCTTCTTGGTGAGTTCATGCAGCGGGGTGGCAATGGTGCTGAAGTCCTTCAGAAAGCGACGGTAAAAACCAGCAAGTCCTAGAAAGCTTCGCACTTGTGTGACTATTGCACGAACTGGCTAGCTATGAATGGCATCAACCTTGACTTGATCAACTTCAACTCCCTGCGGTGTCACAACATAGCCAAGAAAAGAAACTCGATCTATGCAAAAGCTGCACTTCTCAAGGTTACCAAACAAGCGTGCATTACGAAGAGCATCAAAAACAGCACGCAAATGATCAAGATGGTCTTTTAGTGATTTGCTATTGATCAAAATATCATCAAAATATACTACCACAAATCTGCCAATAAAAGCGTGTAAAAACTTCATTCATTAATCTCATGAAAGTGTTGGGTGCATTAGTGAGCCCAAATGGCATGACTAACCATTCATACAAGCCAAACTTAGTTTTAAATACTGTTTTCATTCATCTCCTAGCTTCATGCGAATCTGGTGGTAACCGCTACGCAAATCAATTTTAGAGAACACAATTGAGCCACTCAATTCATCAAGCATATCATCTAACTTAGGAATAGGATGGCGATATCTGATTCTGATATTTTTTTATTGCTCTACAATCCACACACATGCGCCACGACCCACCTTAGGAACTAAAAGCACGGGAACAGCACAAGGGCTAAGGGACTCACGCACATAACCTTTGTCAAGTAATTTTTGCACTTGCCGCTGAATCTCTTTTGTCTCTTCTGGGTTGGTTCTATATGGCGCATGATTAGGCAAGGAGGCCCTAGGAATGAGGTCAATTTGGTGCTCAATCCCTCGATTTGGTGGTGGCCCTGGTGGCACCTCCTTTGGAAAAACATCGGTGTACTCCTGCAAAAGATTAGTGACAGCAAGAGGCAAAGCAATAGACGTACCTTCAAGTGAGAAAAAAGTTTCTTTGCAAACTAAAGCATAGCAATCAGTAGTTCTTGCATCAATATCATCCAAATCAGATTTGGTAGCAATGAAACATGACCCTTTCAGCTTAATCTCATTTTTATTATCATCAACAGATTTGGTGTTTTTCTTTTTATGCTTTCCAAAGTCATTAGCCACATTCTGATTTTCACTCTTAGCTTGCTCTTGTTCCTTTAGTTTGCTAGCTCTAGAAAGTTCATCTTTTAAAATAGCTTCAGGAGACATTGGATGCAAAACAAGTTTCTTGCCAATATGCACAAAAGAATATTGATTAGTACTACCATGGTGCAAAGAATCAATGTCGTACTGCCATGGTCTACCTAACAGCATGGAGCATGCATGCATAGGCACAACATCGCAGTCAATAGAATCATGATAGGAACCAATCAAAAAATTAACTCTCACCATCTGTGTTACCTTCACTTTACCGCTGTTATTAAGCCATTGAATTTAGTTGGGCTGCGGATGTGGCTTTGTGCATAATGCAAGCTTGTCCACCATTTCAGCACTTGCTAAGTTGTTGCAGCTTCCCCCATCTATAATCACAAGACTAGAGCATTCCTTGGTCACACACTTCATTTGGAAAGGAGTCTGGTGCTGATTTTGTTCGGCCTTCTCCATTTGTGCACTTAGCACACGTTGCACCACGAGGCTCTCATAGTATTCAGCAGCCTCAGCCCCAATGTGCTCTTCATCTTGGTGGAACACTTCTCATTCCCCTACATTGTTAGCAGCAAGCAAAGCATACGTTTCTTCATCCAAATCACTAGTAGAGGAATACCCACCATCAGCTCGCACAACCATCACTCATGTGCTTAGGCAGTCCTTGCGCATGTGGCCATAGCCCTTGCAGCGTAGGCACTGAATATCCCTTGTTCTTCCCGTGGATGCTATGGAGGATGAGCTCTTGGAAGGTCCATCCGCTACTTCTCTTGTTGGTTCACTTGGGCATGCTGCAGAATTCGTTGTAGGACGTGGTTTGCTGCCCGAGGAAAGTTGTGGGGTTGCTCGTGATGGTGGTGCAACAATGTTAGATGATGGCCACAGGCTAGCACGACCTATAGAAAGGTTAGTTCTCATGCTAGCTTGACATCCCTGCACTTTCCTTTCAGCTTTACAAGCAAGGTGAAATAAACGAGTAACAGAATTGTATTCCTTGTAAGCTAAAATATCCTGAATTTCCCGATTCAGCCCACCCATAAATCTTGCAATAGCACCATCCTCACTATCCTCTAAACCACATCTAAGCATGCCCATTTGCAGCTCTTGATAGTACTCTTCAACAAATTTAGTTCCTTATTTTAGTTGCTGCAATTTATGTAACAAATCATGGGCATAATAAGAAGCAACAAATCTAGCACGCATGGTCCTTTTTAAGGTATCCCAATTTTTTGTGCTATTTGAGTTCTTACGATGGTATTCAGACCACCAAATAGAGGCAAAATTAGTAAACTCACTAGTGGCAGCCCTAACACGTTTGTCCTCAAAAAATCATGGCAACTAAATTTCTGATCAACAGCTAGTTCCCAAGTAAGGTATGCATCAGGGTTGTATTTTCCATCAAAAGAAGGCATAGTGAATTTGATCTTGCCTAGAGAGTCATCAGCACGTACCTCTCGTCGTGGTGGGCGAGGACCTGTCTAGTGGCTGTGATGGCGCTGTTCGGTGCGACGATGACCACTCACCTCCTCTTCAAGCTCAGTGTCTGTTGAATATTCTTCTTCATCTCGACCAGCAGCGCTGCCCCTCGTGTTGTTGCTATTGTGATTGTGCTGCCCCGTGCAATCACGTTGATTCAGTTCCATCTTCTCTAATCTGTCCAAAATGGCTGCAAGAGAAGTGTTCACATCCACTACTACAATAAAGCTCTACGCAAGCGGTCCGGTTAGCCTCTACACAAGCGCTTTCAGGAACCGCTTGAGACGCTCCACTTGTGATGTAAAACAACATCTCAGGCGGTCGATCAAAAACCGCTTGAGATAGACACACATCACAGGCGGTTTTTTCCAAACAAACCGCTTGTGATAGGCCACAATCACAGGCGGTTTCTTCCAAACAAACCGCTTGTGATAGGCCAACATCACAGGCGGTTTGGTCTAAACGGACCGCTTGCGAGAAACAAACACTGGGCTTGTGTTTCAGAGACATCACAGGTGGGTTGAAAGAAAAACCGCTTGTGGTACGAACATATCACAAGCTGTTTATAAGCCAATCCGCTTGTGATAGGAACATATCACAAGCGGTTTTGAGCCGAGCCGCTTGTGATAAATTCATATCACAGGCTGTTTGTAAGCCAATCCGCTTGTGATAGGAACATATCACAAGCGGTTTTAAGCCCAGCCGCTTGTGATAAGTACATATCACAAGCGGTTTGCAAGCCCAGACGCTTGTGATCTAACACATCACAAGCGGTTTAATATGTCCAGATTCATATCCAAATTCAATTTGCATTCATAAATCATATCCAGATTCATACAGCAAATAGATATACAGATTCATACAAATCACAGATCACATTCACAGAACGACAACAATAGTATTATCACCAAACCATAATTTACAGCAGCTCAAGTTCAAGTCCATACATCAACATTGAAGAATAGCCCACACATGACATAAGCTAAACAAATTCAAGGTCTAAACACTATGAGCTAGATTGTACAATTCTGGGAGATCAGACAACTTTCCCTTTTCATTGAAGAGTAGTCCATTTGGGGGAAGAACTTCACGGTGCAAAAAGGAAAGCAAGTCTCTTACAACCTTAGCCATGCCGACAGTAGCCATATCTCTTCCTTGCGATTCATCTTTGATGTTGGATTTAGAAACCTGGAATGAAAGCAAAAGGTGCTTTGTAATAGTAATGTCATGGGCTGCAATAAAAAAAAATTGAAACATAGACAATGATAGGGAACTTACATCCTCACGGTTGACACGACTCCATTCACATACATAATAACCGCACAGGACAGTACCAAGAGGTTGTTTCTGACTGGTTGAACATAATGATATTGACAAATTAGGCTTGTCCTCTGGATGCTCGCCGCCAAGATCTTTGTAATAAAAACAATATGCGCTGCATATAAGAATACCATTGTGAGATTAAGAGAATACATTTGCTAAGTTGTAAGTACAAGTGTAAAATAGTCATACTTCTCTAAAATCCTCAAGAAGTCATTATATGCATCCTTTTCCATTCTCAGCGAGTCGAAGACCATGGCTGTACCACTCTTTGGAAAGATCTTGATACAAATGTAGTGGTCACTACATATACATATACGAAAACACATGTTAAGATCACGATTGCCATAATTTGTAGTTCAAAACCATGTGGAGAACTTACTTAAAGTGGTGCGGAGCTATTATTAACTCCTTGCCATGTTGTACATGATTGTACATGGCTCGCCCAATGTATGCTGCCATTAGCCTCATTTTTTTCTTTGATTCTTTTTGTCTGCTCTCTCAAATTCATCATCATCAAGGTCTTTGTATTCTTCTCCATGTCTCCGAACAACTTCTTTGTAGCGAGCTTGGGATATCATCAATGGATCAAGAAACCCTGTCTGAAGTTGTTTCTTCTTACCATCTATGTACTGCATCCTACATGTAAGAAGCAATAATTGTTAGAATCTATGCTGTACAAAACTAACAGACATTAAAGTTTAGAGGTACTTACAAGCAAAAGAGGGTTAAGTAGTTGGTTTCCATCCTTTTTCGATGGTACAACGACCACAGATCGTCAAAGAATAAATGCCGCACAGCATCTACATTATCTTTGCTCCAAAATGCATCATTTGGCACAACATATGAGAAGCCCTCGAGTTTGTGTTTGTTGCTAGCCACCATGTACCACTCATGCATTGTAATCTCTGCAGCCGACAACTTAGAAAGTTGCACCGTTGTCAAGAATGGCCTCCCATTCACAAATTTAGGAGGAACATCCTCCTTCTTGTATATCGGGATATCGACTTTAAGATGTAATGAATCTCGAGTATGAATCATTCCATCTTCTTCCCATACCTCGAGCTTGTCTTTTAATTGGGACCGTGTGCGTACTCCACAAGATGCTGATTCTACTTTTGACTGATCTGTCATAACTCTCTTCAACCTTTCCAAGTAGCGTGTCACAACTTCTGCCGGTTTCTTGACATTGTCAGTGGCTATTTGTTGATGAATTTTCTTTGAAGTACTTGGCCCTGCAACATTGGTGTCAACCTTTGCTTCCTTTCTAATGTCAGCATCAATATTCTGAGGAACAATTCTGTCCACATCCCCCTCCTCAACTGCCTTCTTCAGGGGTGATATGACTGTTTCACTAGTTTTGTGGGAGGCCGGTGCTATACTTTCCTGCACCATGGGGATTGAACTATCTTTCTGTTGCATGGGTGTTGAAGTTGGTGTTGGTGACTTATGACGCGATAGAGGGCTTGAGATCAGCTCATCACCCAACTTAATGTCGCGTCGATGCCAAAGGACCAACTTATTCACTGCTTGCTGCAAAGTCATGATCCCCTCAACTGGATAGTCTATCTCCCAATCTTCACAACCACTATCTGTGATCTCTAGAACTTGGACCACAGCATAGAATGGCGGAATAGGACTATCATTGCAGCAAAGCAGTCCTGGTTTTACCACACCAATAGCAGCCTGTTTTGTTTTTGTCCCAGATCGATTGATTGGAATATGAAGACGGCAAGGCGTGTCCTCAACAATGAAGTCTACAGGAACTTGGTGCCCGATCCCAAGCTTTGCACAGATCCTACACTGCTAGGGACTAGAGGTGGACTCATGGGGCCTGGATGCTGTTCACTCGGTACACATCCTGTTTCCTTCATTCTCTTCATTGCTTCATTAATAGCCTTCTGTACCCTTTCATCAATAGCCTCTTCAAGGGTCCTTTTCGCCTTCTCATGTTTCCTGTATGACGCTGCATACTCTGGAAATGCCTCTCTCCAGGAAATCTTAGAAGAGATTCCCCGAGCCCGTCCAGTGTGTTCAGGAGTCCAAGTGCTGCAGTTAGTATGTCATTCTCCCTCGAGGCTTAAACTCGCCCTTCTTTCTCTTTTCTGCATATTCTTGAACTTTTTCTGCAACTTCACCAACCAATTGTGGATGCAATAGTTTGCCCTATTAGTCAAACCTGCACGAGCTAAGATCCAACGAAGAGCTCGCTCATCGATATCTTTTATAATGGGTCCAAAGTGCCATTGGCCATAACTTCCTCAATTATCCTGTTCCACTCCATTGCTTTAGGGAGATATCCGGTTGACCGAGGCGATGGGGGTGTTTGTTCTTCTTTGCTCTCTGAGAATTAGTTTCGCTCAGCTCTTTGGCCTTCGGTTCGGTCTTCTGACGAACAAATTCCTCCCACTGAGCTTGTGTGATTTTCCCCATTTTCTTCGGGGAGGAACCCTGTTCTTCTTAACAAAATCCCTATTCATCTCAACCTTCCACCCACGAAACCTCCTGGCCATAGCAGAGAGCATCGACTTCCTTACTGCATCTCCGTGCCTTTCGGGACCCTGAATGACTCTGACAACTTAGCCCATAGCCTATTGCGGGTGTCCTCATCCAAATCCTTCCACTTCTGAAGTGTGATTGGCACTATATCTCTGACAATAGCCCCACAGGCATTTCGGAACTTTGTAACCACATCAAGTGGTTCTTCAGGAAACCCCTCTGCATTGAGCTTTGTTATGTACATGACTGCACCGGCCTTCAGCTGATTGGGACCTCGTGGCCCTCGTTTCCGCTTCTGTGAAACAGATGATTCAGCCACTGGAGCTTCCTCTGTGTTTCCTGTAGAGCATGCCTCCTCTTTCTTCTCTTCATTTGAGACCTATATATTCAAACAATTGATGGCCTTTAATATATGGACATATTTTAGATGCTACATAATTTAAGTTATCAGGCTGATTTCTATTTACCTCCTCTTCGTTGGGAATATAGTCAGCATCAAGCTCATCTGAAGTTTTTCTCTGTCTCGGAGGTATGGGTGTTGAAGGATTGTCATCACTAGACTATCCTCCTCCCCGCTGCCTTCACTGGAACTGCTTGATGTCTGCCAATGGAGTCTGGTCGCGTCTTCATTAGATTTGTTACAGACACCGGTCAAGTCCATATCATCCATCCTAGTAACAAATATAAGCACTGCACATCAGTAGAAAAATTTAAGCTAATTCTATGTAACTGAAAACGATGAATCAATGCAATTCAGATCAAGAATACTGCTATCTTAGAACATAAGAGGCAGTTCATGCTAACAAATAGAGGTTAACATAAGAGGCAGTTCATGTATTGTTATCATCTAGGAAGAACAACTGTATTCTGTAAAGGCAGTGCACTAGAGTAGCATCTAGGAAGAACAATTGATGTACGTATATGTAAATTGTGAGGCAGAGAATCAACTACGAGAAGGCCAACAGGAACAGGTACAACCGTGGCTGCACTGGGCTCGGGGACGGCGGCCCACTCGCGGACCGTGGCCCTCCGCTAGGGCACGGCGGCCCTCCCTCGGGACGGCGGCACCCGCTCGGGGACGCGCCCCTCCGCTCGGGACGGGGCCCTCCGCTAGGGCACGCGGCACTCCGCTCGGGGACGGCGCCGCTCCGCTCGGGGAGGCGGCCCTCCGCTCGGGCACGCGGCACTCCGCTCGGGGACGGCGCCCCTCCGCTCGGGGACAGCGGCCCTCCGCTAGGGCACGGCGGCACTCCGCTCGGGGACGGCGCCGCTCCGCTCGGGGACGGCGCACTCCACTCGGGGACGGCGGCGCTCCGCTCGGCTCGAGGATGGCGCGGCCCTCCGGCCGGCAAGGGGATGGCGGCGGGGATGGACACGGCTGGCGCGGTAGGCGGTCGATGAAAATTTTGTCTGGCGGCGCGCCTCCGGGAGGGAGATGAAAATTTTGTTTGGGGCGCGCCTGCGTGGGACACATAGGCATCCATCTGTTCACAAGCGCTTTTTCCTTGACGACCGCCTGTATGTAGAACATCACACGCGCTTCTTCCTTCATGACCGTTGTGACGTGGAACATCACAAGCGCTTTTTCCTTCCCGACCGCTTGTGAAACCGCTTGCGATACGCTTTTCCTTCCCAACTGCTTTTTCCTTCCAGTCCGCTTGGGATAACTTTTTCCAATTTTTGGTCTTATGAAATTTCGTTTCAGAATAATCTGTGTGTGAACGTTGGATAAATCTTTTGGTACAATTTCTACATATCATATAGTGCATGAGTGTCGCTGCATAGAATTTTCATGAATTTTTGAGTTCGGTAACTATTTAATTGTATTTAAATGAATTTCTACATGCTTCTTGAGAGTAATTCGAACTTGAACTAAGACTACAAACAATATGTCTCAAAAAAATTCCTGAAAAATATATATTGTTTGATGTGTTATATTATTGACTAATTTCCAGAAAATGATCCAAAATTTAATTGTTTATTTACTAAAAAAGGTACCTTTGCTCTGTGTGATGGCAACAAATAAATCTAATAATATAGATTTTTTGTCCAAAAAATCTATAACTTGACATGGCATCATACTTTAGGTTACTGAACTCCTAGAAAAAAAATTACTTTATTTAGACAAACTTGGAAACACAGTTGTTCATAGGATCACAAGTAAAGTCACATGATTAGTATAAAGTCAACTAAATCAATGATCCTATGAACAAGTGTGTTTCCAAAGTTGTCGAAATCAAGTGATTTTTTTTCTAGAGTTCAGTAACCTAAAGTATGATGCCATGTCAAGTTATAGATTTTTGGACAAAAAATCCATATTATTAGATTTATTTGTTGCCATCACACAGCGCAAAGGTACCTTTTTTAGTAAATAAACAATTAAATTTTGGATCATTTTCTGGAAATTAGTCAATAATATAACACATCAAACAATATAAATTTTTCAGGAATTTTTTTGAGACATATTGTTTGTAGTCTTAGTTCAAGTTCGAATTACTCTCAAGAAGCATGTAGAAATTCATTTAAATACAATTAAATAGTTACCGAACTCGAAAATTCATGAAAATTCTATGCAGCGACACTCATGCACTATATGATATGTAGAAATTGTACCAAAAGATTTATCCAACGTTCACACACAGATTATTCTGAAACGAAATTTCATAAGACCAAAAATTGAAAAAAGTTATCCCAAGCGGACTGGAAGGAAAAAGCGGTTGGGAAGGAAAAGCGTATCACAAGCGGTTGCACAAGCGGTCGGGAAGGAAAAAGCGCTTGTGATGTTCTACGTCACAAGCGGTCGTGAAGGAAGAAGCGCTTGTGATGTTCTACATCACAGGCGGTCGTCAAGGAGAAAGCGCTTGTGAAGTTCTACATCACAAGCGGTTTCCGTGTATCTCAAGCGGATTTTGGTTTATATCAGCTTGTGGTGTGTGTACATTATAAACTGGTTGGAATCGAGTTGCAGAGGAACCCTTTCGAGTTTCTACCGTTGCCTAACAGCGCCGCCAAGGCTGCCGTTGGTGAGCTGCCGCCGTCCCTGCCCCGAGCGCCACGACGTGGGATGAGCTGCCGCCGCCGTCCACGAGCGCCGCGGCCCGAGCGCCGCGCCATCCACGGGCTGGCGCCGCGGGCCCCGAGCGCCGATTCGCATCCACGAGCTGCCACCGCCGGCCCAGAGCGCCACGCCGTACGTCCACGAGCTGCCGCGTCCCAGAGCGTCGCGCCGTCCAGTAGCTGCCGTCGTCCCCGAGCGTCGCGCCGTGTACGAGCTGCTGTCCCTGAGCAGAGCGCCGCGCGTTCACGAGCTGATGAACCGACCCCAAGCCGCAAGGTATCCTCATCAAATTTGTCTGTTGCTTTTGTTTATGCACATTCGTTCATGATTTAGTGATCGAATTCAATTAATTAGGGGTTTTTGTAGTTCATGACATAGAATTTTGAAGATTCAGACTTCTGTCATGTACCTATCGATATGATCTTGTTTCACTGTCATGTACCTATCGTCATATGGTCTTGAATTCAATTTATGTTAATCAATATAGGGATAGGCAATGGACCGAGGTTGGATGTACAATGTGCCAAGACCACATCCGTCGTACATTCGAAATGTCAGAAGCTTTATTGAAGCGGCCAACAAGCACGCGAATATGCGAAAAAGTAAGGAGATATTGTGCCCATGCATCGATTGTGATAATAAGGTAGCTTGGAGAGATACAGGAGCAATCCAATCACATCTGCTCAAAAGAGGGTTCAAAAACAATTACACGATATGGACAGAACATGGTGAGCTGGATCCATGTGAAGTGCTTGGTAATGACGAAAGTGCTGTGGGAATGTTAGCTAAAAAGGATGGTAAAGTGGATTCTGTGGATGCCAATCAAGATTTTATAGAATTTGATTGCGAAGACATGTTGCGCCATATGGATCCAGAAATGTTGAGTTCTATGGGATCACAGAAGAAAGATCTACCTAAATTGGAGGGTCTGGAAAGTGCCTCAAAAGAACCTTTATATGATGAATCAAAGGGCTGTGACAAAGAGTTTACTACACTGCGTACAGTTCTTGAACTTCTTAAGTTGAAGGCTAGCGCCGGATGGTCTGATACTAGCTTCACTGATCTTTTAAATTTTCTGTCCCAACTCCTACCAAAACCCAACAAACTACCAACCAGCACTTATAAAGCGAAGAAGCTTATATCTCCCGTAGCTCTGGGTGTGCAAAAAATTCATGCATGTCCGAACCATTGTATTCTGTATCGTGGCGAGTTTGAGAACGCAACAAGATGCCCAGTTTGCAATGTCAGTCGATACAAGAAGAGCTACAATCAAGAGTGTGTGAACAAAATCGCGAAGATAAATAGAAACAAGAAAGCCGCTATCGGACCTGAAATTGATGATGACACTTTTGATGACATGGATGGCAAAAGGAGGTCAAAGATCCCAGCTTTGGTGATGTGGTATCTTCCAGTAATTGATCGCTTGAAGCGTTTATTCTCAAACCCTAGGGAGGCTGAGCTTATGCGCTGGCATGCTGAAAGTCGCAAGCAGAATAACAAACAGATTCGACACCCTGCTGATGCATCACAGTGGAAAACTTTTGATCATATGTATCCTGAGTTTGCCAAAGAAATCAGAAATGTAAGATTTGCTTTGGGTACAGACGGAATGAATCCATTTGGTGAAAGAAGAAGTATACATAGCACCTGGCCCGTGACTCTGACGATGTACAACCTTCCGTCATGGTTGTGTCACAAAAGGAAGTACATTATGTTGACTATTCTTATTCAAGGTCCGAAAGCAGCTGGTGTTGATATTGATGTGTTCCTGGAACCTCTTAT
This sequence comes from Panicum hallii, assembly GCF_002211085.1. Classification (NCBI taxonomy): domain Eukaryota; kingdom Viridiplantae; phylum Streptophyta; class Magnoliopsida; order Poales; family Poaceae; genus Panicum; species Panicum hallii. The sequence continues at coordinate 40,023,992 of NC_038045.1, read as the reverse complement.
GGAAGATATGGCGAAGCTCTGGAATGAAGGAGTTCGAATATGGGATGAGTATCGCCAGGAGTATTTCAACCTAAGAGCAAATATATTTGTTACCATCCATGATTCTCCCGGGGGCGCCACACTTTCAGGGCAAAAGACCAACGGAAAGAATGGTTGTGTAGTGTGCGTGGATGGAACTGCTTCCTTATACCTTAAATCATCCAAGAAGTTGGTGTTCATGGGACACAGATGGTTCTTGATGAAGCAGCATAAGTACTGAAAGATGAAAGAGGAATTTAACAATGAATTGGAAAGTGAAGGTGCACCAAAGCCTTATAGCGGGAAACTCGTTTTTGAAATTGTAAAAAACATTCAGGTTGTATTCAGAAAGGGGAAAAAAAACAAAGGAGAAAAGAGAAAGAGAACTGACCCTTCAACTGACACAACTTTCAAGAAGCAATCGATTTTTTTCAAGTACCTCCCATACTGGAAGGATATGGAAATTTGCCACAGCATTGATTTGATGCATGTAACAAAGAATGTTTTTGATAGCATCATTGGAACCTTACTGGGCATGCCGAGTAAGACAAAGGATGGACTTAAGTCACGCCAGGACCTAGTAGATCTTCAAATCAGATCGGAACTTCATCCAGTGGATAGTGACAAAGGGAAGCCTTACCTTCCCCCAGCTAGCTACAACTTGACAGTTGAGGAGAAAACAAAAATTTGCAAATGTTTGCATGGGATCAAAGTGCCCACAGGTATCTCATCCAATATCAGCAAACTAGTTAGGATGAAGGACTTGTCTCTATTTGGTTACAACTCTCATGACTGCCATATGATGATGACGGTGTTCCTCCCAATTGCGGTAAGAGCCCTCGAAACAGAGCATGTCAAAGTTGTCATCACACGTTTGTGTTACTTTTTCAATGCAGTGTCACAAAAAGTAATACCTTTAGAAGACTTGGACTATCTGAAGGCATACATCATCGAGACTATGTGCAAGCTTGAAATGTGTTTTCCTCCATCATTTTTTGATATGCAAGTACACCTTATCATACATCTCGTGGATCAGATAAAAATATTAGGGCCACTATATTTACATCATATGTTTCAGTTGGAGCGGTACTTGGCAGTGTTAAAAGGTTATGTGCGAAATCGCGCTCACCCAGAGGGTTCAATCATGGAGGGATACACTACAGAAGAAGTGATTGAGAGCTGTATAGATTACATCAGAGATGGAACAGTGATAGGTGTGCCTGTACCTAAACATGAGGGTAAACTATGTGGGAGAGGGAGAATGGGCAGGAAAACTTTCCGCGTCGAGGATTACAAGATAGTACATTGTGCTCATGGTAGTGTACTACAACATCTCGCGATAGCCGAGCCTTACATTGAGGAACACCTAGATGAGCTTCGTAAAGAAAATCAGAACCGCACAGAGGACTGGATCATGAGGGAGCACAAACATCGTTTTAGCGAATGGTTAATGGACAAAAACATCCCATCCGGAGACTCTTTGGAAGAGAAAACAATGAGGAATTTGGCTTCTGGACCATCGTGTTTAGTGACATCATGGCAAGCATATGACATCAATGGGTACACATTCCACACTAAATCAAAAGACATGAAAAGTGTTATGCAAAATAGCGGTGTTCGTATTGATGCTTTTGACCTACAGGGACAGAAGACCACATATTTTGGATTCATAGAGGAAATATGGGAACTTGATTATGGTCCGAGCTTGAAAATACCCTTATTTAGGTGCCAATGGGTACAACATCCCGGGGGGGGGTGACAGTGGACAACTACGAACTCACACTAGTAGACTTAAAGAAAGTAGGATATAAAGATGACCCGTGGGTTCTCGCCGAATGTGTTGCACAAGTGTTCTATGTACTCGATCCATCAAATGAGAAGTGCCATGTAGTTATTTCTGGAAAGCAAAAAATTGTTGGAGTTGAGAATGTGGGAGACGGAGATGAGGAATACAATAAGTATGAAGAGATGTCCGTCTTTAATGGTCCTGAGAGAATCAAGCGTGTGGAAAAGAAAATTGATAAGAACTTGAAGCCATACATGCGGAAAAATGGTAGTTCATGAAAAATTGTATGAATCAAATTGTATTTGTCATGTGTCCGATCGACTATGTATTGTGGTTACCAATGAATTTAAAATCTCTCAAGTTCTCTATGTGTGCTATTTAAATTCATTCACATATATATATGGTGGTTTTCTACTAACAATATAAATGCTCATGTTGATGCTAAAGGTCACAGTTAACTGATTTGTTTTGCCTATATGTGCAGCAATGCCCAGGAGAGGTCTCAGCTAGAAACTTCATTTGTTGGAGCTCATTATAGTGTTACATATTAATTTGTTACTTGTAGATTATAGAAATTTCCCTTCTGTGATTCTGTATTTATCTATATTGGACTTGAAAGAATATCGATTCTGTGATTCTGTATTGATCTATATTGGACTTGAGTATATTTCATTCTGTGATTCTGGACGAAGGGCCTCTGTTTATGCAATTTTACTCGGTTTGGTATTCACATACAAGCGGTTCTATTTAGCTTGACTGCTTGTGATACGTATCCAGCATCACAAGCGTTCTCTGTTACAGACCGCTTGAGATATGAATCCATCACAAGCGGTTAAGATCCTAAAACCGCTTGTGACACATGTCCCGCATTACAAGCGTTTCGTATTACTGACCGTTTGTGATTTCAAAATTATATCACAGCCGGTCAGGTTAAAAACCGCCTGTGATGGTAATAAACTCACAAGCGGGTTGTCTTATAAACCGCCTGTGATGTTGACGCGGATATCACATGCGCTTTTTAATTTCGGACCGCTTGTGATACTTAAACATCACAAGCGGTTTGAATGGCCTGGCACATCTCAAGCGGTTTTCCAACCTAGCCGCTTGTGATGGAAAAAGGCTACCGCTTGTGTAGAGCCATATTGTACTAGTGCCTATTCCAGGCCGGCAAATCCGCGCGGTTAACCAAACGTCACAGCTGCAAGCGAATCGCATCTGTGTGTCTCTTCTGGCTTCCTGATCGGCGATTGCGTCGGCGCTTGCTGCTGCCCGCTGCCGACGGCAAGCAACCATCTCACAGATACGTAATCTACTGATCTGATCTGCAGTCAGCCAAAGCCAATCACCAAGCGCAGGCCGCAACATGAGGTGAGCAGCGTGAGCTCATGAATTGATTCTTGTCTTCCTAATTGTGAATTGTATCAATTAATTTAACTGAATTTTCTTTGGTTTATGACTTAGACATTTGTTCCTTGGAGGATTATGTCTACAAGAAATAGAAAGTATGATTCTGGTTCTGAAAAGCGTAAAAAGAAACAAAGATTAGAAGCTACTGCTCCATTACAAAAGGGTGCTCTTGATAGATTTATTGTTAGAGAAACTCCAGAAGAATTTTGATGATGGTCACAGTCCTGATCATGATGCAATACAGGTTGAGACTCCCACTACAGAAACTGCAGAAACTAATGTTGATGAGAGTCACGGTCATGATGATAATGCAATAGAGGTTGAGGCTCCTGCTGCAGAAATTCCAGAAAGTAATGTTGATGAAGGTACCAGTAATACTGACAATGGCATCAATAACTCTTTCCAGCCTGATATATTTGATCCAAGAACTTGGGATGCACTCGATCCTCAAAAGATTGATATTTTGCTGCAAAAGGGTCCTAAAAGAGATTTGTCTATTGAGCATGGTCCTAGAGACAGATTCTCTAGAAGGTTTTCTGCATTATCATACAATAGAGTTCTCTCAAATGGAGAAAAGTGTGATAGAGAATGGCTTGTATACAGCAAAGAACTTGACAAGGTATTTTGTTTTTGCTGCAAATTAATAAAAAAGGGGCTTGTGAGAGGTCAGTTAGCAAATGAGGGGTTCAATGACTGGGCTCATCTTAGCCACAGACTGAAAGAGCATGAAATTACTAGAGAACATGTCACAAATATGACTTCGTGGTATGACCTGCGTCTCAGGTTGGAGAAGAATCAAACAATTGATAGTGTTACCCAGTGAGAACTTGAAAAAGAAAGGGAGCATTGGAGAAAAGTTTTGCTCAGGATTCTTTTGATTGTAAAATTTCTTGTAGAACATAATATAGCATTTCGTGGCAGTAATAGCAGGTTGTATCAAGACAGTAATGGCAATTTCTTAGGATTGGTTCAGATGTTGGCTGAATTTGACCCAGTTATCAACGAGCATATTGACCGCATCACCAATGACAAAATCCGTGATCATTATCTTGGTCCTTCCATCCAGAACGGGTTAATATATTTGTTAGCTTCTGCAATCAGATCTGTAATTGTTGCAAAGATAAAAGAAGCAAAGTGCTTCTCGGTTATACTTGACTGTACTCCTGATGCAAGCCACCAAGAGCAAATGTCTTTGATAATAAGGTATGTTGATACATCTTCAGGTTCTGTTTGCATTGAAGAATCCTTCTTAGGTTTTTTGGATGTGAATGATACCACTGGACAAGGATTGTTTGATGTTCTATTAGAGGTATTGGAAAGTCTTGGCCTTGATGTAGACAATTTGAGAGGACAGGGATATGACAATGGATCGAATATGAAAGGAAAAAATATAGGGGTACAAAAGAAAGTTTTGGATATAAATCCAAGAGCTTTTTATTCAGCTTGTGGTTGTCGTAGTCTGAATTTGGCACTATGTGATATGGCAAAGTCTTGCCGTAAAGCAACAGAATTTTTTGGAGTTATCCAGCACATCTATACAACATTTGCTAATTCTACAAAGAGGTGGATCATTCTTAAAGGTAATGTAACAGGATTTACTCTTAATTCATTATCAGCTACTCGTTGGGAGAGTCGTCTTGAAAGTGTTAAGGGCTAAGGCTATAAGGTTTCAAATCCCAGAAATCAGAGAGGCTTTATTACATGTGGCTGAAAAAGATGATGACCCATTGAAAAGTAGTGAAGCTAAATCGTTAGCAGAAAATGAACTTGGTGGCTTTGAATTTTTAGTGGCAATAATCATCTGGTATGAAATATTGTTTGCTGTTAATTTGATCAGCAAACAGCTACAATCAAAAGATATGCTTATTGATGTTACAATTGAGTGTGTACAGGGACTGTTTCCTTTTTCAAAAAGTACAGAGAAACAGGCTTCTCAAAAGCATTGGAAGCCACAAAAGAAATTGCAATGGAGATGGATATTCATCCAGAGTTTGTCCCCAAGCCCAAAATCAAAAGAAAAAGACAATTTGATGAGGTTGGAGATGATGCATCGAGTGTTTCATAATCTGAAGAGGAGTCATTTCGGGTTAATTATTTTTTGGCTGTTATTGCTCAAGCTATAGTTTCACTTACCAAGAGATTTGAACAATATCAAGGGTATGAAAAATCTTTCGGTTTCTTGTTTACTTCAGCCTTGGATGATAATAATTTGAGGGATGCTTGTACCAATCTTGAGAATGCACTTAAAAGTGGAGAACAAAAAGATATTGATGGACATGAATTGTTTTTAGAGTTAATTGTCATCCAAGAATTACTAAAGGAATCTATGGGTCCTCTTGATATTCTGAAGTGTTTGAAGAAGCACCCTTTTTATCCTAATGCTTCCATCGCATAGAGAATTTTGCTAACCATTCCAGTGACTGTTGCCTCTGCGGAAAGGAGCTTTTCTAAACTCAAGTTGTTGAAATCCTATTTGCGTTCCACTATGACGCAAGAAAGACTCAATGGGTTGGCGACAATAGCACTTGAAAATGATATATTAGAGAAGATTAATTATGAAGGCATGATTGAAGATTTCATTTCACAAAATACTAGACGGATGATGCTGTGTAGAACGTGAGGTCAGTCATATCCTTAATCTTTTTAACATTGATACTTGATATACTTCTAAATATTGTGTGAAATGAGATATGCTGAAGTAATTGTGTGAAAGTGTACCTCAGTTTTACTAAATATATAGTTTTGAAAAATGTTTTAGGGCCCCATTTTGCATTTCGCACTAGGCCCAGGTTCCTAGAGACGGCCCTGGTTGGGTTTTGATTTTTTTAGTTTTTACATGTTAAATTGAATTTTTTGGATATCTACGTATATATAAAATTATATATCTATGGTCATTTTGGGCTATATTTGCCTCAAACTTTTGGATGAAGTTATGTTATTGTTATCGCCATAATTTGGCTGGGCCAGAAGGTGGGCCGCGAGCAAGATGGGTTTAATTGTAACAGGCTTGCGAATCAGCTCCTGCGAGGGCGGTTTAAGGCTAGGATTGGTCAAGTATCTAGATAGGTGTGTGCGTTTAAATTAGTTTAGATACAGATTGTGACACTCAGGTATTTAGCATTGTCACACCCTAAATTTTAATGTGATGTTATGTGCAAAATGTGGTAAAAATATGTTTGAAAATGTAAATGCTAAGGAGAAATGGTTGTTTATATAATTATATTTTAATAGAGGTCTTTTAGTGATAAATGGGTAAGCATGGAGGGTAGAATTTAAATGTATGAGGGTTGTTTTGCAAAAGTCAAAAACTTGTGTTTAAATCGCAAATGTAGGTGAAACTACATATAGGGTATATTTGTAGTGTAGTTTTTATATGGGATTTATATAAAGTTTAAAAACTTTGCTAAGTTTTATATTAATTTCAAATCTGTTGCTCTTCTGCAGATGAACCTTAAAGCAAGGTTATAGATTTTGAAAAACCCTACATTTTTGCTTTTGGGCCCATCTCCATTTGAGCACTAGTGTAAAAGTTATCAGATCATTACAGTGGGGTCCCTGCATTTCTGTGAAATTGCAAACCAGTCCTCATCTTCTTCCTCGAGTCCCCGAGCTCCTCTGCCTCTGCCGCGCGCGCGTGATCCGCCGCCGGCCGCTTCCCGAGCTCCTGCAGCTCTGCGCCGCCCTTCCACGCGTCGCCCCACCACTCCTCCCACCGCCCGCGCCGCCTCCGCTGTCCTTCCCTTGTCTTACCACGTCGGGCTGCCGGTCCCGAGCGATCGCCACGCACCGCAGAGCACGCCGGCGCCGCCCGCTGACCCGAGCTCGGCCCCGTGACCTCTCTCTCTCTCTCTCTCTCTCTCTCTCTCTTCTACAAGGCCGTGCTCTCCTATAAAGCCCGACCCAAACCCCATTTCCCTCGCCTGATCTCCTCTTCTTCCTCCTAACGACACCGAAGCTCACCCGCGTTCCTCGCCGGAATTCGCCGCAGCCGTTCCACCCCGCCCAAATCCCCGCTGCCCACCACTTCCCCACCTCCTCCACCAGCTCCCCGACCTGATTCGGTCCAGCTCCCGGCCCTCCTTCGCTGGAATTGCTCCACCCCCGTGCCGCCCCTCACCGGAGCCGCCCGCGGACGACCTCACCGTCGACAACCCACTTCCACTCCTTCCTCAGCCAATTTCAGTACGGGAATCACTTCCTTACTTCCCCCCGGTGCTCGTGCGCGCCTTACTTGTCCATGTTCACCGGTTCCTCATCGGGAACGCCGGTACCCCGACGTGGCCGCCGCCCCTCCTCGCCGCCGGCCGTGTTCCACTGCCACCCGTCGAGCACATCCCCTCCCAAACAACTCCCCATGTCTCGTAGGTCGTGCCAAGCCAGCCCCTCCCCGCCGGTAACCTCGCCTCCGGCGGGAACGTGCCGGAGCTGATCGGCAGGCCACCATCAGGAGCTGGCAGGGGCATATGTGCGAGTGTTTTTCTTATTCTAGGGACCCAGGCGCAAAAAGACTAAGGACCCCCCCTCCCAAGGGTTTGTTATTTTATGTGAACAAGGCTGCTGACTTGTAAAATTCGTAGGAAATTATAGAAAAATCCAAAAATAGCCAAACTAGTTTTGTTAGAAACTAGATTTCAAACTCTACAACTTTTATTAATAAAGTTTAGTTTGAAACTAAATACTTTTGAATTTATTTTAAACTCAAGGTAAAAAGGTATAGTGTGCATAACTTCTACATACTAGCTTAATTTCTTGTGATTTTTTGTATGTAGCTTCTATGGGTCATGTGTGAGCTTGTGTAAAAGTTTCAAACTTAGCACTGTTTTGTAGTTTAAGTTCTTTTGAATTTGGGCAATTCAAATTTGAAATGATTTGAAATTAATCAAGCATGTTCCTTAGGCTTATTTATTTAGACCTTTTTACCATAATATAATATGTTGATAATGAGTTCATAATTAAATTTTTAAGACTTTATAATTCTATTTACCTAAGGTTTGAGTTTAAACTTGAAGTTTGAATTCAAATTCAAATGTTTTAATTTCTGTTTTCAGTAATTCCAATGCTATACCCATAACTTAAGTATAAATGATAATTTGTGATTAAACCCCCTTGTTTCATGAGTTCATGTGTGTTAATTATTAGATAGCAAATTTATCGTGAAATAAAATTTTAAACTCAAGCACCATCTCATTTAAACTATTGCATATCATGTAGAATCAACAACACTCGACGACGAAGACTACGAGCTAGTCTTGGAGCAAGACCAAGGGTTTTCTGAAGACCCGACAAACGTCGCCGAGGATCCAACTGAAGCTCCGAACCAAAGTTTTAAAATCCCAGACACTCCTGCCCCCAACCCTACTCAAGAAGGCAAGCCCCGGTGCATAACCCAATATTTCAAATTACTACATTTATACAATTTTATACTTATATATGGTACCTTGCATTAAGTCTAGGAGTTGAAATGGAGCCCTAGATGCATAAATCCTAGGAATCAATGTATTGTACCTGAGTTCTTATCGGTTAGATGCTTTGCTAATAGGACCGGTAGAAGTCGGGTGATTTCCTGTCACTCGCGCGATATAGGAGTTGAATGTTTATCATTCTGCAATCACTATAAGGATCATGCATGGGGTCATGTGCAGTAATGTGACCTGGGAGTTTACCCCGTCTGTGTTGATAAAAGTTGATAAGGTCGCAGTGTGTGGTAGTGGTGGCTAAGCGTTTGAAAGTACTAGCCACATGCCGCGAAATATGGTAAAGCAGTAAGCCTAGTAACCAATCTGCCCGGCAAGTGGACATACCTCCCACCACTCGTAATTTGGTTTTTCTCACGCACCGACGTGCGGGAGTACGTTCCGCGCAGCGGACAGGAATATGGTCATGTAGTTGCGCTACAGACATATGTCCTGCACAATTGGTGTGCGTACGGTCCTACAGTCGCTTGTGGTGGCCCTGTTCCACGACTCGGAATGAGAGGCAAACGGTTGCTTCGGAACTATCGTTGGATATTCCAAGCGTGTGTGTTAGGTTTACCTTGCAAGGGTGAAATTCGATTCAGAATCGTCCGTTTCTCGCGGAGATTGAGACCGCTTATTCCTTCTGCCACATAGAGTAAGAAGTGTAACTACTGATGGCATAATCTTGATGAATGTTAACCTCTACCTTGCTTTTCTAGAATAGGTGCTTACCTAGAATGACTAATCAAGTAGAATCTGAAAGCTAAAATTTGAAAGTAGATCGTATTCTTTGTTGCTTTTCAGCTAAAAATAAACCCAGAACCTTGTCAAGCCTTCATGAGTTTAGCTATGGGCAAAAGTATACCCTAATCCCGGTTAAGTCTTGCTGAGTATTAGTATACTCAGTCTTGCAAGTAAACATTTCAGGTATAACCTTCGAGAACCCCACAGATAGTCTCGCATGGTCAACTTCTGTTCCGTTTGGCTGGTCCGTGGAGTGGGATCCGTCCCCGGCTGGTAGTGACCCTCCTGAGTGACACCAGGCCTCGGGTTGAGCATGGTGTTAAGCTTCGTGGTGTGTGTAGTCGCGAATTTATTTTCCTTCCGCTGAGAACCTGGACAAGCCGTGTAGCTTGTCGTGATAAACACTATTTGTATAAATTTACCTTATGTTGAAAAAGGTTTGTAATAATATTTGTGTTTCGGTAACTTGAAGTTGATGAGTTGTGATGTGATTGTAAACTCACCTTCGGGTGAGGTAAACCTGCTTCGGTCCTGTTGAACCGTGGTTGTATCGGGTGGAGACCCGACAGACCAATGAGTTGTTCCGTTTGAAGTGCGTTGAAATAATGACGGCTGTATAACGGTAATTAACGCACTTGAGCCGGAATAATTCAGGCAGTTCTGCCACAGCTGGTATCAGAGTTGTAGGTTTACTTTTACATCCGGAATAGCTCTTAAAAATATTTTCAGGATAAAACATGCTTAACAAATGAATTTACAATGTACGTTGGATCCGTTAAGGTTGTGCCCAGACCGTAAAGCCCTAGGGACTTATATGGGAAATATCAGGTGGCTATCAGTATCTATATATGTATAGATAGTTCTAACTTGCAGCACTACTTTCTGTCAAAACTTAAATTCCTACATAATTCAACTTTACTTTCTGTATCGACACCTTCGTTGGTAAGGTAAGGAGGTAAGGATCCTCAGCTAACTGGGAAGTTAGCCTTCCCGTCGGTGATGCGAACCGAACGCTGTTTCTCAAGCAGTGGCCTACTTGAGATGCTGCCAATATATCAACTTAAGGTTGGCTATATTGGGAGTATATGGTTCGGCGCAGGGTATGGCGATCGCTGTTCATACCCCCGCATTTTGCGGTACCCCCGTGAATACGTTGTTTAATGACGTATGTTAACGTTGTCTGTACGGCGGTAATTGTACAGATGTTGCTTCTATAGTGAACAGTGCTGTTTGGGGACGCTTTCATGTCGTGCTGCCATGAAAGGTTCAGGTTATATACATGTGATCTTCTGTAGGTACACTAACCATGATTGATAGGTTAAGACGGATAGGACTTATTGACTAGTTATAAGGGAGAGACGTATGTGTTATGCCATCGAAACTAACCACGTAAGTCCGAAGGTATTCGGCAGTTGTTTTGGTTGCGAGGTCGAGTAGAACGTGCATGCATGACTCATCATTAAAAACAGGAATATAACGTATGTTTGCTCTTTTAAGGATGTATAGTGGGTTGTTTATCTGTAGTGTGGGTTACTAGGATTCTTGTGGTAGCTTTAGTTGGGTCTCTTAAGCATCCATCTGATTTCTAGTCTTTGTTGTTATCAGAATCGTTTGTCTCATTCCATTTACCTTGTGAGTTCTTAGCAGGGTAAATACAACTCACAATTTGCATTCTTGTTGCAGATGGCAGCCCCTCCAAACATCTTTTGGGATCCGGCAAGGCATTTCCACACAGATGCCTTGCATTGGGAGGGCTTCCCTCGTTTTCTTTGGGAATCATTACGATCGTTCTGCTATACCGAGCCTCCGCAATATGACGCAATAGAATATCAGGAAGAGGGTGTTTATCGATGTCGAGTTAGAACGGTTATTCATCAACATCCTTTCCGCTCGCACTGGCAGCCTATTGAAGTTGATGTGGTAGGTTATCGTATAGTTGATACTATTGAGGGAGCAGCTTTGGAAGCCATCTACCTTTTCTGCAACTAGCACCCAAGGGAAGTTGCAGGAAAGCCTATTGGTCTATTCCCTACGACAGATCCCAATGATCCTGAATGGAACCTCAGGGTAGTCCCTGAAAGTCACAGGTTGGAAGGTTCAACGGAAGAAATACTTCAAGGTACTATTCGGTTCATGAATGTCCAGCATCACTATCAACTGTTGCTACGTCGTGGTATGGGTCAGTTGATCCACAACGCGCAAGGTCATTTCAGGAATACTGAACGACAGGTCACCCAGATTGAGCAGCTTCAAGCCTTGATGACAGAGAAAGAGGAAATCATCGCCGCCCGAGAGGAGACTATTCATCACCGGGAAGATCAAATCAACGAGAGTGATGCAATGATCACCCAACGCAACACGATCATTGAGTTTCTCCAGGAATAGATCCATGACCTCATTCTTGAGGTGGATGATGCCCATGCACAGATCAATGAGCTCCAACAGCAGCCAATACTTCCTGTTGTACCAGCACCTGAAGCGGAAGAAGAAGATCCTGAAGAAATCGAAGGAGTTTCTGGGATTGACTCTGAGCATGGAGACCCAGTTATCAGTCCCCATCATTCCTCTTCAGGCAGTCAGTCCTCATTGGGCAATCTCGATGACTTTTAGCTCCGTTTGAGTTGGTGACATCTTAGTTGTAATTAGTGTAGAGAAATGTGACATAGGTAGTGAGTAGCGTACTTAGATCTAGATCTAGAGCCACTTGTTGTGGTATATGTGGCCTGTGTACATATAGTTTGATCATGGTAGTCGAATCACCCTGATGTAATGTATCTAGAACACCCAATATCTATGTTATAATTCAAGTTTCGTGTTCTACTATCTGTTGAGATATCTTGGCGTCCGAAATGAGTTGATTGAATGGAGTTTGTTAAATATCTTTTTGGCAATTATATGTCATCTAGAATTAGGAGTAAGAGCATGTTGATAATAATGGACATCTCCTTTGTTTCAGATGGTTGGAGCTACTCGCGGTACTCTGGAAGGTTTTCGGCCCGATCAACCCAGCGGTTCCCAGCAACTGACACCAGCCCCGCCAAATCTGGCCGAAGTCATGGCCCGACAAACAGAACTTCTTAACCAGCTTGTGCAAGCTCAAATGGGCCAGTTCCATCATCAGTCTCGAGGCTGAGATGAACCTCCATCGGCCAGTTATCAAGACTTCCTCAGTACCCAGCCTCCACTATTCCATAAGGCGGATGAACCTCTCGACGCCGATGCTTGGCTCCGCACCGCCGAGTCCAAGTTCGCCTTATTGTCTGCACCATGTTCGGATGAGAACAAGACGCTCTTTGCAGCTCAACAACTCCGTGGCACTGCCCGCATCTGGTGGGATCACTATCGTGCTATGCAGCCTGCCGATCATGTCATCACATGGGACGAGTTTCGGACAGCTTTTAGAGCGCATCACATTCCTAAAGGACTCATTGAGCGGAAGCTCAATGAATTTTTGAATCTGACCCAAGGAACACGCACTGTCCTGCAATATGCACAAGTCTTTAACCACTTGTGCCAGTACGCGGGATATCATGCGGACAATGATGCCCGCAAAAGAGATCGCTTCCGTCGAGGCCTGAACACCAAACTTAAGGAACGACTGAATTTGGTAAAGGCCGATAATTTTAATGAGCTGGTCAACATGGCCATCACTCAGGAATACTGTATCTCAGCTCACCGGGCAGAGAAGAAAAGAAAGACACCTACAGGTCCTTCAGCTCCACAACCGTCAAGGTATCAGTTGGTTCAAAATACTGCTACCAGAGCACCGCCTCGAAGTAACTTGCCTGGTAGATGGGTAGCCAGACCACCTCAGCAAGCACGATTTAACCGACCACCGACACCGCAACCCCAGCAACAACAACAACAAGGTTCGCGGCCGAGCTTTCCGCCAGCCAACCAAGGAAACAACAATTATCGTTGTTTTAACTGTGGCAGCCCATCCCACTTCATCAAGGATTGCCCTCAGCCTAGAAGATCTTTCCAAGGGCAAACATCCAATCCAGCCAACAAGGGCAAAGGAAAGAAGCAAGTGGTCCAGGTCTGCCAGGGGAGGGTGAACCTCACCACTCTCTCCGAACTTCCAGAGGGTGCGCCTATAATGATGGGTACTTTCTCTATTAACCATCAACCCATGATTGTTCTGTGACAATCAGGTAATTAGAAAGCTAGACACTAGATTTAGTGTAAAGAGTGTGTGCCCGCTATGGTATATATGTGTAGTACAAATGATTAAGGGTATATTTGTAATTTCTATAAAATATAGGTCCTTGAGTGATTGATTAAGTGGAATGGAAGATAGCTTTAAAAACTAGGGGAAATGTAATGTTAGGTATTAAAAATTGTGTTACTATAAGGAAGAAAGTGTAAAAGGTAGATTAAATTCTTAGGAAAATAAGCTTTTGAGTAAAGACAGGGACCTAAGAGTAAATAAAACATAAGCCATAGGGTCTTTTATGCAAAATAGTTGATGTCTGAAGTGACTTTCATGTTTACTTGATGGCTAATATGTAAGAGTACTAGTCATCATGACCTTCCATGAACTTTTGCGAATGTGTTTAAAATTTGATCAAATTCACTTTGGTAAGGACCAAGGTAATTCAAAATTTACCTTTATTCAAAACCTATCATGTAAAGCTGCAAACTTTGAGTTTTTGAACTTGAGCCCTAAAGCTAAATTGTAGAGATTGAAAAACTCTACAACTTTCATTTTGGGCTTTTCTTCATTTGATCTCTATTTCAGTGGGAATTTTTAAGTTTACCGAGAGGCCCCTGAACTTTCTAAATATTCCAAACCAGTCCTTGGACTTTTCCCCTCTTCTTCTTCCTCTGAACCCCGTCTGCTCCTCTGCTTCCCGTCTCTGCCGCCGGCGCACGACTCCCCCCCTGGCCGTTGCTCTACCCTCGTCGCCGCCGTTCATCTCCTGCCTTCCTCTCCCCACGCGTCACCCTAGCCTTGCCCGCCGCCGTAGCCCCTCCTCGCTGTCCTGCCCCGCGCGCGCCACGGCTGTCCCGAATGCCCGTCGGCCGCCACCTCACCGCCACTGTGGAGAACCCACAAGCAAGCCCCCGGACTTCTATCTTTTCCGTGCACCAACACCGCAGGAGTCTCCACATCCTATTTCCCTGATTTCTTTGGCAATTCCTGGGCGCCCAAACCACACCCCACAGCCGCCTCTCCCTTCCAACTCCGGCCGCGCTCGGCATTGCCGTGGGCAGCCACCACCAGGCACCCCTCGCCCCCATCGACCCCCGTAGGAACTTCCCCGTTCCCTACTGATGCTCGCCAACCCCTCAGTGCTTCCCAATTTCGGTCGGAGCTTGGTTACCGACGAAGCGCCGCCGCCATCGCCTCGGCCTCTCCGTGGGACCTCCCCTTCCGGCCTCCCCAACCCCAATTGACCCCGCCCCGAGCCTTCTTACACCGCCAGGACGCTTTTCGACCCTTCCTTCGTCACCCAAGGGCACCGGAGCACGGTCCCCGACGTTGCTTCCCCACCGCCGGCCGCCGGTCACAGTCGTGCCACCACTACAAGTTACCCCTCGCGAATTCCAAGTGCCTCCAGGTGCGCAAGGGTTCACTGGTGCCTTCCCTTCCCTTGTCCCTTGCCGCCGGCGATCGCCGACGACAGATCACGCCGGTCAAGATTTCACGCTCTCCCTCTGACTGAACTGAGGACCCCAGGTTAGAAGGAGCTAAAGCCCGGGGGGCTGTTTGTAAACCACTAGACTTCGGGGAATAGTACTGATCAGGACCCCTATGTAAATGTATCTATGATTTTATGTGAACTAGGCTGCTGGTTTGTAAATTCGATCAGAATTTGTAGGAAATTCCGAAAATTATCAAACCAATTTTTTTAGAAACTAGATTTTAAACTCTACAACTTTTATTAAGTAAGTTTGGTTTGAAACTAAGTATTTTTGAATCTATTTTAAATCTAAGATAAGGGAGTTTAATATGCATAGCTCCTACATATTGACTTTGTTAGTCATGATTTTTGATATGCAATTTATATAGATTATGCATGAACTGGTGTAGAAATTTCAAACCTAGTCTTGTTTTGTAGCTTGAGTTCTTTTAAATTTGGGCAATTCAATTTGAATTGTAATGGAATTAACTAAGCATGTCTATTAAAGCTTAATTAACTAGATCTTTTTGTCATGATCTAATGTGTTGATAATTAGTTTATAGTTAAATTTTCAAGACTTTATAATTCTATTTACCTAAAATTTGAATTTAAACTGGAAATTGAATTCAAATTTAAATGTTAAGTTTAGTTAGTTGTAGGCTTAGGAAATGCATAGTAATTGATTGAAAAATGATAAAAATATGAAATCAATTGCATTAATCCTGTGTTATTATGTAGTACTTAGGAAAAATAATTAACCTAGTATTTATATAATATTTTCTTAATGTAGGGTTTAATTATGAATAATGCATGGTTAATCGTGTATACTTAATATCTATGGTTTTAAATGTTCAATAATCATGAAAATATTTTTGTGGTACTATTCTTGGGTAATATAACTTGTCACTAAATCCTTACCCTAGGATTAGGTGTAAAACCACCAAAACAAATAAAACATGCTATGATAAAGATTATGCCTTATCTAAATAAAATAAGTCAATAGTTAAGTGATAACCTAAAGTTAGTATCAATAATTAATTAAGTAAATAAATGAAGTTAGTAGTTATAATTAGTTTAAATGTTTAAAGCTAACCCAACCTGCTACCTAATGCTATTAGTTCAAGGTTTAAGGTAATCAACCCTGTTACTTCATGTGACTACATAAAATGATGAGTACTCGATAAATGACTGCCCAGTAGGAAAAATAAAAGATATATTCAATAATGACGTTATGCTTTCTTAAATTGCAACTTTATCGTAAAATAAAATAAAAGAGGATGCATTCTTTAATTTACATCTTTGCATATCATGTAGACTCGACTATTCTCACCGACGGTGACTACGAGCTGATTTCAGATCAAGCCATAGAAGTTCTGAAGACCCCGGGAACGCCGTCGAAGATCTAACTGAAGTTCCGAACCAAAGATCGGAAAACTCTAATCCTACTGCCCCCAACCCTACGCAAGAAGGCAAGCCCCGGACATAACCCACTACTTTATTTACACTACAATCTATGTCTATTTATCTATACCTATGCATTATGTCTAGGAGATGAAATGAAACCCTAGATGCATTGAATCCTAGGAACCGATGTATTGTACCTGAGTCCTTATCGCATAGATGCTCTGCTAATAGGACCGGTATAAGTCGGGTGATTTCCTGTCACTCGCGCGATATAGGAGTTGTAATGTTTTCATTCCTGTTATCACTATAAGGATGACGGACGGGGTTATGTGCAGTATCATGGAAAAGAATGATACCCCGTCTGTGTTGATAAATTGGTTAAGGTCGCGGTGTGTGCCGATCGGGGTTAAGCGTTTGAAAGTACTAACCACATGCCGTGAGTTATGGGTAAGCGGTAAGCCTAGTAACCAATCGGCCTGAGGAGTGGACATACCTCCCACCACTCGTATTTGCTTCTTCTGGTTACTTGATTCGACGTGTAGGAATATGTGTTGCAAGGGCAACTAGGAGTACGGACATATAGTCGCGCTACAGGCGTACGTCCTGCACTTTGGAAGTGCGTATGGTCTTACAGTCGCTTGTGGTGGACCTGTCCACGAGTCGGAATGAAAGGCAAACGGTTGCTTCGGAACGACCCGTTGGTGTTCCAAGCGTGTGAGTTAGGTTTACCTTGCAAGGTTGAAATTCGATTCAGAATCGTCTGTTTCTCGCGGAGATTGAGACTGCTTGATCCCTTTATCACACAGAGTAACAAGAGCAACTATATGATGAATAATACTGAGGTATGCTGAAAAATGGCTCTACCTTGCTTAAGTAGTTATAGGTGCTTACTTAGAATGGATAAACAATTAGAACCTGAAAGCTAAAAGTTGAAATTAAGGATCTACTCTTTGTTGCTTTTCAGCTGAAAATAAACTCAGAACCCTTGAAACGCCTTCATGAGTCTAGTTACGGGCTAAAGTATACCCAATCCCGGGTAAGCCTTAGTGAGTATTAGTATACTCAGTCTTGCTAGTTATATGTTTTCAGGTAATGTCGTTGAAGACCCTACCTTTCCCCTGTCTTGGCCCTGTGCTCTCCCAGGTGATTGGTCCGTGGAATGGGATCTGCCCCCGGCCAACACTGATGATACCGAGAGATGTCGTGCTCGGGCTTAGCATGACATCCATCTTGACGACGTGTTGTAAATTATCGCATTTGTTTTCCGCTGCCACAAACCATAACTTTAAGAGTTTGTAATAATTTTTCAAAAATTGGAACTTCATACTACTTTTGGAAACTCTTGGAATGTAATTCTCTGTGATGTGAAATATGATGGTGACTGTATCTTTGGACTCACCTTCGTGTGAGGTAACCTTATTTGATCCTGTATCGGTGGTTTATCGGGACGCTACCCGACAGGCCAAGGGATTATACCGTTTGAAGTACGATGGAGCCCTTTGGAGTGAACTCGCGTACTTGGGCCGGTATAATTCAGGTTGGTTCTGCCACATGTTCTTTTTGATTCTGGTGCCACCCATAGTTTTATCCGTACAGATTGTGGAACTAAAGTGGGCTTGGATATTTATTCTATGAATGAAGCCTATAGGATCATAACCCCTGGAGGTAAGATTTCATCCAATCAAATCTGTAGAAAGGTACCAATCCAGCTGGGTAGCCATTTAGTCAAAACAGATCTACTATTATTAGACCTAAAGGGAATGGATGTTCTTTTAGGTGTGAATTGGATGACCCAAAACCAATTGTCTTTAGATATTTCCTCCCGAACTGTGGAGATAAATTCCCTTGAACATGAACCCACCATTCTTTATCTTCCACCACGGGAATGCGTCAGTTCATGTACCTATGCTGCTACAGGGATCAAGTTAAAGGATATCCCTGTCGTTTGTGAATACCCAGACGTCTTTCCAGATGATTTGCCTGGAATGCCTCCGGACCGAGATATCGAGTTTATCATAGAACTCCAGCCCGGTACAGCCCCTATATCCAAAAGACCCTATCGTATGCCTCCTAATGAGCTTGCCGAGTTAAAAATCCAACTCCAAGATCTTCTTGATAAGGGTTTCATTCGTCCGAGTGCTTCACCATGGGGTTGTCCAGCCTTATTCGTGAAAAAGAAAGATAATAGCTTAAGGTTATGTGTAGACTATCGTCCTCTCAATGCGGTAACTATCAAGAATAAGTATCCCCTACCCCGCATTGACATTCTCTTCGATCAGCTAGCCGGAGCTAAAGTATTCTCCAAAATTGATCTTCGTTCCGGCTATCATCAAATCAAAATCCGGCCAAGTGACATTTCAAAAACAGCCTTCTCCACCCGATATGGTCTATATGAATACCTAGTCATGTCGTTTGGCCTTACCAATGCTCTAGCATATTTCATGTATCTCATGAATTCTGTTTTCATGCAAGAACTCGACAAATTTGTCGTGGTCTTCATTGATGACATTCTGATCTATTCTAAAACTTCGGAAGACCATGCAAAACATCTTCATATCATTCTTCAACAATTAAGAGATCACCGGTTGTATGCCAAACTCTCTAAATGTGAATTTTGGCTAGATACTGTTAAATTTCTGGGCCACACTATTTCCGGTGATGGTATATCTGTTGATCCCAGTAAAGTACAAGAAGTGATGGATTGGAAACCTCCAACATCAGTCCATCAGATCCATAGTTTTCTTGGTCTAGCTGGCTATTATCGTCGCTTCATTCCTGACTTTTCCAGAATAGCCAAACCCATGACCGAACTACTAAAGAAAAGTGTCAAATTCTCTTGGGATCAGAAATGCGAAGATGCATTCCACACTCTCAGAGATCATCTTACAACTGCTCCAGTCTTAGCTCAACCAGATGTGTCAAAACCCTTTGACATCTATTGTGATGCATCAGGAACCGGACTTGGTTGCGTACTGATGCAAGACAACCGAGTAATTGCATATGCATCACGAGCACTTAGGGTTCATGAATAGAACTACCCTACCCATGATCTTGAACTCGCAGTTGTCATTCATGCCCTGAAGATCTGGAGATATCATTTAATGGGTACAAAATGTCATATTTATACTGACCACAAAAGCCTCAAGTACATCTTTACACAGGCAGATCTGAATATGAGGCAAAGACGGTGGCTAGAACTTATCAAAGACTATGATTTGGAAGTATATTATCATCCAGGCAAAGCCAACGTTGTTGCAGATGCACTCAGTCACAAGGCACATTGCTCTTGCTTGTCTGTAAAAGCTCTCAATGAGACCCTTTGTTGAGAAATGAGAAAGCTTAGTGTAGAAATTATTCCCCAAGGTGACTTAAACCATCTCTCAGTTGAAGCCACGCTTAGGGATAGCATTGTTCTAGCTCAACAGCGCAATAAAGGAGTCAGAATCATTAAGCAGAAGATAGTGCAAGGAGAAGGGAAGTATAAATGCTTCCGAGTGGATCCAGAAGGAGTTTTATGGTTCAACGAACGTATCGTTGTACCTAAGGACCATAAGCTCCGTAAACAGATACCGGATGAAGCCCACCTATCCAAATTCTCTATGCACCCTGGCAGTACGAAAATGTACCAGGATTTGAAACAAAACTTCTGGTGGACTCGTATGAAACGAGAGATTGCCAAGTATGTCTCAGAATGTGATATCTGCCAAAGAGTCAAAGCCAGTCATCTGAAAACTGCTGGTATTCTTTAACCTTTACCTATTCCCTCTTGGAAATTGGAGGATATCAGTATTGACTTTATTGTTGGCTTACCCAATACTTCTCTGAGGCATGACTCTATTTGGGTAATCGTTGATCGATTAACCAAGACTGCGCATTTCCTTCCTGTGCATACTACATATAATGTCAAGAAGTATGCCAAGATCTACCTGGATCAAATTGTTCGTCTTCATGGAGTACCGAAGACAATAATTTCTGATCGTGGAGCACAATTCGTTGCTCAGTTCTGGGAGCAACTTCAACATGCCCTCAGAACCAAGTTAATTTGAAGCTCCGCGTACCATCCTCAGACAGATGGACAGACCGAAAGGGTAAATCAGATTTTGGAAGATATGCTTAGAGCCTGTGTCCTTCAGTATGACAAGAATTGGGACAGATGCTTATCACTGGCAGAATTCTCTTACAACAACAGTTATCAAACTAGTCTCAAGATGGCCCCGTTCGAAGCACTATACGGTCGCCGTTGCCGAACTCCTTTGAGTTGGTCACAAGCCGGCGAGCGTAGGATCTTTGGACCAGACCTTGTCACTGAAGCGGAGGAAAAGGTAAGGACTATTCAAAACAATCTAAAGGCAGCCCAATCTCGACAGAAAAGCTATGCTGACATACGGAGAAGACCATTGCAGTTTCAAGTCGGAGATTTCGTATATCCTCGAGTATCTCCTACTCGAGGTATTCAACGGTTCGGCGTAAAAGGGAAACTTGCTCCTCGATACATCGGACCCTTTGAAATCCTTGAAATCTGTGGACCCGTAGCTTACTGTCTTCAACTTCCTCCTCAACTAGCGGCCATCCATAACATCTTCCATGTATCTCAACTTAGAAAGTGTGTCAAGATTCCTACCGAAATCATCGATCCTCAGACTATCGAAATCGAAACTGATCTAACCTATATAGAACATCCGATCAGAGTGCTAGACACCAAGGAAAGGAGCACTAGGAGAGAAACCATTAGGATGTTCAAGGTTCAGTGGAACCATCACACTAAAGAAGAAGCAACCTGGGAAACCGAATCTTATCTTCAGCATAATTTTCCGGACTTCTTCCAAGCCAACCTCCGAACTTAATCATCCAAATTCTTCTGTTTCGGAATCTCGGGACAAGATTCTTTTTAGGGGGGAAGGCTGTGACACTCAGGTATTTAGCATTGTCACACCCTAAATTTTAATGTGATGTTATGTGCAAAATGTGGTAAAAATATGTTTAAAAATGTAAATGCTAAGGAGAAATGGTTGTTTATATAATTATATTTTAATAGAGGTCCTTTAGTGATAAATGGGTAAGCATGGAGGGTAGAATTTAAATGTATGAGAGTTGTTTTGCAAAAGTCAAAAACTTGTGTTCAAATCGCAAATGTAGGTGAAACTACATATAGGATATATTTGTAGTGTAGTTTTTATATGGGATTTATATAAAGTTTGAAAACTTTGCTAAGTTTTATATTAATTTCAAATCTGTTGCTCTTCTGCAGATGAACCTTAAAGCAAGGTTGTAGATTTTGAAAAATCCTACATTTTTGCTTTTGTGTCCATCTCCATTTGAGCACTGGTGTAAAAGTTATCAGATCATTACAGTAGGGTCCCTGCATTTCTGTGAAATTGCAAACCAGTCCTCATCTTCTTCCTCGAGTCCCCGAGCTCCTCTGCCTCTGCCGCGCGCGTGTGATCCGCCGCCGGCCGCTTCCCGAGCTTCTGCAGCTCTGCGCCGCCCTTCCACGCGATGCCCCACCACTCCTCCCACCGCCCGCGCCACCTCCGTTGTCCTTCCCTTGTCTTACCATGTCGGGCCGCCGGTCCCGAGTGATCGCCACGCACCACAGAGCACGCCGGCGCCGCCCGCCGACCCGAGCTCGGCCCCGTGACCGCTCTCTCTCTCTCTCTCTTTCTCTTCTAGAAGGCCGCGCTCTCCTATAAAGCCCGACCCAAACCCCATTTCCCCCGCCTGATCTCCTCTTCTTCCTCCTCGCGACACCGAAGCTCACCCGCGCTCCTCGCCAGAATTCGCCGCAGCCGCTCCACCCCGCCCAAATCCCCGCTGCCCACCGCTTCCCCACCTCCTCCACCAGCTCCCCGACCTGATCCGGTCCAGCTCCTAGCCCTCCTTCGCCGGAATTGCTCCACCCCCGTGCCACCCCTCACCGGAGCCGCCCGCGGACGACCTCACCGTCGACGACCCACTTCCACTCCTTCCTCAGCCAATTTCAGTACGGGAATCACTTCCTTACTTCCCCCCGGTGCTCGTGCGGGCCTTACTTGTCCATGTTCACCGGTTCCTCGTCGGGAATGCCGGTACCCCGACGCGGCCGCCGCCCCTCCTCGTCGCCGGCCATGTTCCACTGCCACCCGTCGAGCACATCCCCTCCCAAACAACTCCCCACGTCTCGTAGGTCGTGCCAAGCCAGCCCCTCCCCGCCGGTAACCTCGCCGCCGGCGGGAACGTGCCAGAGCCGATCGGCAGGCTGCCATCGGGAGCTGGCAGGGGCATATGTGCGAGTGTTTTTCTTATTCTAGGGACCCAGGCGCAAAAAGACTAAGGACCCCCCCCCCAAGGGTTTGTTATTTTATGTGAACAAGGCTGCTGACTTGTAAAATTCGTAGGAAATTATAGAAAAATTCAAAAATTGCCAAACTAGTTTTGTTAGAAACTAGATTTCAAACTCTACAACTTTTATTAATAAAGTTTAGTTTGAAACTAAATACTTTTGAATTTATTCTAAACTTAATGTAGAAAGGTATAGTGTGCATAACTTCTACATACTAGCTTAATTTCTTGTGATTTTTTGTATGTAGCTTCTATGGGTCATGTGTGAGCTTGTGTAAAAGTTTCAAACTTAGCACTGTTTTGTAGTTTAAGTTCTTTTGAATTTGGGCAATTCAAATTTGAAATGATTTGAAATTAATCAAGCATGTTCCTTAGGCTTATTTATTTAGACCTTTTTACCATAATATAATATGTTGATAATGAGTTCATAATTAAATTTTTAAGACTTTATAATTCTATTTACCTAAGGTTTGAGTTTAAACTTGAAGTTTGAATTCAAATTCAAATGTTTTAGTTTCTGTTTTTAGTAATTCCAATGCTATACCCATAACTTAAGTATAAATGATAATTTGAGATTAAACCCCCTTGTTTCATGAGTTCATGTGTGTTAATTATTAGATTGCAAATTTATCATGAAATAAAATTTTAAACTCAAGCACCATCTCATTTAAACTATTGCATATCATGTAGAATCAACAACACTCGACGACGGAGACTACGAGCTAGTTTGGAGCAAGACCAAGGGTTTTCTGAAGACCCGACAAACGTCGCCGAGGATCTAACTGAAGCTCCGAACCAAAGCTCGGAAATCCCTGACACTCCTGCCCCCAACCCTACTCAAGAAGGCAAACCTCGGTGCATAACCCAATATTTCAAATTACTACATTTATACAATTTTATACTCATATATGGTACCTTGCATTAAGTCTAGGAGTTGAAATGGAGCCCTAGATGCATAAATCCTAAGAATCAATGTATTGTACCTGAGTTCTTATCGGTTAGATGCTTTGCTAATAGGACCGGTAGAAGTCGGGTGATTTCCTGTCACTCGCGCGATATAGGAGTTGAATGTTTATCATTCTGCAATCACTATAAGGATCATGGATGGGGTCATGTGCAGTAACGTGACCAGGGAGTTTACCCCATCTGTGTTGATAAAAGTTGATAAGGTCGCAGTGTGTGGTAGTGGTGGCTAAGCGTTTGAAAGTACTAGCCACATGCCGCCAAATATGGTAAAGCGGTAAGCCTAGTAACCAATCGGCCTAGCAAGTGGACATACCTCCCACCACTCGTAATTTGGTTTTTCTCACGCACCGATGTGCGGGAGTACGTTCCGCGCAGCGGACAGGAATACGGTCATGTAGTCGCGCTACAGACGTATGTCCTGCACAATTGGTGTGCGTACGGTCCTACAGTCGCTTGTGGTGGCCCTGTTCCACGACTCGGAATGAGAGGCAAACGGTTGCTTCGGAACTATCGTTGGATATTCCAAGCGTGTGTGTTAGGTTTACCTTGCAAGGGTGAAATTCGATTCAGAATCGTTCATTTCTCGCAGAGATTGAGACTGCTTATTCCTTCTGCCACATAGAGTAAGAAGTGTAACTACTGATGGCATAATCTTTATGAATGTTAACATCTACCTTGCTTGTCTAGAATAGGTGCTTACCTAGAATGACTAATCAAGTAGAATCTGAAAGCTAAAATTTGAAAGTAGATCGTATTCTTTGTTGCTTTTCAGCTAAAAATAAACCCAGAACCTTGTCAAGCCTTCATGAGTTTAGCTATGGGCAAAAGTATACCCTAATCCCGGTTAAGTCTTGCTGAGTATTAGTATACTCAGTCTTGCAAGTAAACATTTCAGGTATAACCTTCGAGAACCCCACGGATAGTCTCGCATGGCCAACTTCTGTTCCGTTTGGCTGGTCCGTGGAGTGGGATCCGTCCCCGGCTGGCAGTGACCCTCCCGAGTGACACCAGGCCTCGGGCTGAGCATGGTGTTAAGCTTCGCGGCATGTGTAGTCGTGAATTTATTTTCCTTCCGCTGAGAACCTGGACAAGCCGTGTAGCTTGTCGTGATAAACACTGTTTGTATAAATTTACCTTATGTTGAAAAAGGTTTGTAATAATATGTGTGTTTCGGTAACTTGAAGTTGATGAGCTGTGCTGTGATTGTAAACTCACCTTCGGGTGAGGTAAACCTGCTTCGGTCCTGTTGAACCGTGGTTGTATCGGGCGGAGACCCGACAGACTAATGAGTTGTTCCGTTTGAAGTGCGTTGAAACAATGACGGCTGTATAACGGTAATTAACGCACTTGAGCCGGAATAATTCAGGCAGTTCTGCCACAGGTTGTATCAGAGCTGTAGGTTTACTTTTACATCCGGAATAGCTCTTAAAAATGTTTTCAGGATAAAATATGCTTAACAAATGAATTTACAATGTACGTTGGATCCGTTAAGGTTGTGCCTAGATCGTAAAGCCCTAGGGACTTATATGGGAAATATCAGGTGGCTATCAGTATCTATATATGTATAGATAGTTCTAACTTGCAGCACTACTTTCTGTCAAAACTTAAATTCCTGCATAATTCAACTTTACTTTCTGTATCGACACCTTCGTTGGTAAGGTAAGGAGGTAAGGATCCTCAGCTAACTGGGAAGTTAGCCTTCCTGTCGGTGATGCGAACCGAACGCTGTTTCTCAAGCAGTGGCCTACTTGAGATGCTGCCAATATATCAACTTAAGGTTGGCTATATTGGGAGTATATGGTTCGGCGCAGGGTATGGCGATCGCTGTTCATACCCCCGCATTTTGCGGTACCCCCGTGAATATGTTGTTTAACGACGTATGTTAACGTTGTCTGTACGGCGGTAATTGTACAGATGCTGTTTCTATAGTGAACAGTACTGTTTGGGGACGCTTTCATGTCGTGCTTCCATGAAAGGTTTAGGTTATATACATGTGATCTTCTGCAGGTACACTAACCATGATTGATAGGTTAAGACGGATAGGACTTATCGACTAGTTATAAGGGAGAGACGTATGTGTTATGCCACCGAAACTAACCACGTAAGTCCGAAGGTATTCGGCAGTTGTTTTGGTTGCGAGGTTGAGTAGAATGTGCATGCATGACTCATCATTAAAAACAGGAATATAACGTATGTTTGCTCTTTTAAGGATGTATAGTGGGTTGTTTATCTATACTGTGGGTTACTAGGATTCTTGTGGTAGCTTTAGTTGGGTCTCTTAAGCATCCATCTGATTTCTAGTCTTTGTTGTTATCAGAATCGTTTGTCTCGTTCCATTTACCTTGTGAGTTCTTAGCAGGGTAAATACAACTCACCATTTGCATTCTTGTTGCAGATGGCAGCCCCTCCAAACATCTTTTGGGATCCGGCAAGGCATTTCCACACAGATGCCTTGCATTGGGAGGGCGTCCCTCGTCTTCTTTGGGAATCATTACGATCGTTCTGCTATACCGAGCCTCCACAATATGACGCAATAGAATATCAGGAAGAGGGTGTTCACCGATGTCGAGTTAGAACAGTTATTCCTCAACATCCTTTCCGCTCCCACTGGCAGCATTGTTCCTACCTATTTATCTTTGTGTTTCTCGTGCTGAAGCGTTGTTGATGGGGAGTAACACTACTTATCTTAGCGTTTACAGCGTTGCATCGGCTCTTATATTTTATTCATGCATCGTTTGCCGCCTGTAAACGTTTAGCTGTCCTCGTACCCGATCTCGGGTACGAGGGCAGCGTCTTGCTCTATTTTAATTAGTAGATCCAATCTGTTATGGTTAGTCTTTATTCATCAAAGATTTAGCTTAGATATCCGCATGGTTAGGCCCTTCAAATGGGTTGAATGTTCTGACAGTACGTTTGATACTTTGTATTAATTTGAAGAGGGATTGTTCTGGAAATCAGCTTTCTGTTGATTTTTAGGCCTCTGTTTAGATTGCTATTCTGTTATCTTTTGTATCTGTTAGGCTCAATTACACGTGGGATGTTCTGATTATACGGTGAAAGCTTTAACCGTTGTGGATTGAATTAACTTATTGATTACAGAGTAAGTTTATATTAGTATTAAACATACAGATCCGATCTGATGCTGGGAGTGCATGTCTGTGTACGTAGGAAACTAAATGAAACTACATCTACACCTTCCTGATCAGGTATAGGTCAGGTGGCACGCCTAGCAAACCCAGACGCCAGGTCGTGTGCCAGATCCAGGACCGTTGACCGAGGGATCAGGGCTCACCAGCAGTCCCAGGAGCCTACGAGCTCCTCGTGTTGCCTGTGGCTGCTCGCCGGTGGGTTTTGACTGACAACACATTCTGGCACGCCCAGTGGGACTATCTTCATTGACCACATCAACTTCCACCGTCGGGATGTCGAGGGAGGATCCAATCACGAACGAGGAGCTGTCTGCTGAGCACAAGCAGAAATACGATGAGATCAAGGCCCTCTTTGAAGCCGATCTCATTGGCTCTTTTGAGAAAACCCGCCACCACGGCGTTAGGTGGAAGGGGTTCTCACCTGAAGGCGCTCTTGATAACATGGACCTATCTACCCCTTCAGAAGATCTTACCAGAGCTCTACGCCAGGAGATGAACTACATGGTGGCTCATTCACTGCATCGGCACTCCGAGAGCCTGGTGAACGCTTTTGAGCATGTCGCGTTGCGCGTGGTTCAGGAAATCATGAAGCATCAGTACTCTCCAATAGGACCTACCCTGGGGAGTTACAAAGGAGAAGTGCCGTTCCAGGCCAAGCCACCGCTGCCTTATGCGTTCGTGGCTCCAGAATCACATGGTTCACCGGCTTATGTCGTCTACAAGGTGGGATGTGACCCTTGAATCACCAGTTCTTCAGCGAGCCACCCAAGGAGATCCCACATGGGTATATGTGTGCTTATATACCGAACAGCAATAATCCGGTACATTCGGTGCAGAGGGCGACTGGAGGAGTTTCCGGAGTAGATGCCGATAATCAAGCATGGCTAGCTACTTACGCCATCGGGCCGAGTCATGATAGCACGCACTCGGCCCCAGAAGCGCAGACGGTAGACCAAATCAGCGCCATCTTAAGGGATCAATTTGGTATTTTACCAAAGAGGCGGGCGATCGGCTATACTAAGCCGTATCCAAGTGGATATGACTCGATCCCTCTGCCGCCTAAGTATCGGCTTTCTGAGTTCACTAAGTTGAGTGGAGCGGAAGGATCTAGCTCCATCGAGCATGTGAGCCGATACTTGGTGCAATTAGGGATGATCTCAGTATCGGATCCCTTGCGAGTAAGGTTCTTCTCGCAGTCTCTTATAGGGCTAGTCTTTGGATGGTACACTTTATTGGGCCCTAACTCGATCCACACCTGGAAGCAGCTGGAGGAGCAGTTCCACATCCAATACCACTCGGAAGCTGCGGAGGCCGGGATTGCCGATTTGGCACAAGTCCGGCAGAAGCGAGGGGAAACCGTGGTAGAGTATATCTAGCACTTCAGAGAGGTCAAGAACCAATGCTACTCAACCCGTATTTCAGAAAAGGAGGCGGTCGAGCTAGCATCCTTGGGACTGGTAAAGCCGATCAAGGATCTGGTTTTTCAATTGGAGTTTAATTCTTTGGCGCATTTGGTGCAGAAATTGACATCATATGAGCAGCGTCACCCAAAACTGTACCAGGACAGGTTCAAGCGTCAGGTAATGTTGATCGACGCAGAAGACGCTGAAGATTCTGGGGATGATCAAGAGGTAGCAGTTGCAGAGTGGACTCGGGGGGCAAATTCCGTGTCCTATAAGTGGGTGAAGCAGCAAGCACCCACAAAGGGTTTTGACTTCGACGTGAGCAAGGTTGAGCAGATATTTGATCTGCTACTGAAGGAAAAGCAGTTGAAGTTGCCTGAAGGTTGTAAGTTTCCTACAGCACAAGAGCTGCAAGGGATGTCATATTGCAAATGGCATCATTCTTTCACCCACAACACCAGCGATTGCAAAGAACTCCATCGACAGATCCAATCAGCTATTGAATAAGGCCGATTGATCTTAGCTTAGTATGCCATGAAGGTTGACACCAAGCCTTTCCCAAGCGTGAACATGGTAGAGGGTTGTGACCGATCTGCGAGACGACAATTGGATTTTGCATTTGGCATCAATATGGCAGGGCCTGCGACACGTCGCCATGCAAGGAATAAAGAGGCCGATCCCTGCGATCGGCCCCAAAAGGGGGAAAGGGATACATCACGGAAGAGCAAGTAAGGCATGTCAGGAATCAGCGGCCAGCTTCTTCCCATCTCCTCAAAAAGTATGAATACCAGTACCAGCAACGTCTCCAGCATGAATCGGAGGATGAAGAGTATGAGCGCCATACTGGGAAAAGTTTGAAGAAGTAGGGAGATACGCATGATCATTGGCATTGCCCGTTCTTCAGGTATTGCTGGGTGTCACACCCGGTTTAGGAAAAATAACCGAATGCATCCCATATGTGCGCCAGGATCAAGTTCCGCACATACAGTAGATGTCACAAGCGAATATCCGAAACAATGCAATAACGGAATGGAGTATAATAGTACTTTATTACATGACCGACAGTCTTAATCTTAAGCAAATAAATAAACATTGATAAATGGCAGCAGACTTCCACTTCACAGGCAGTTGACTGGGAGACATACGCCTAGAATTCTCCAATATCTTCAGGAAACTCCGGAAAATTATCTTGTTCTGAGCAGCATTGTTTTTAATAAAGCAAGTGTGAGTACACTTATGGTTGGTACTCAGCAAGTGGAGTAAATTATATGACATGCAAGGCCAAATCAAGGATAAGCTGACATGGTTTGACTGCGATAAGCATTTTAATTGGTCAAGTTTTATTTAGCAAGCATTAACTAGGTTCAAGTTTATACCAACCCTTATACAAAAGACTGAATAAATAAACAATCGAAAATAAATAAAGAATATTAGCTTAAATCATCTTTAAGTTCAATTATCATATGAGGGTCCAAGCCGCTCTTAACCGTGAGCACAGCTGATATATCAGTTTTCACTCTGCAGAGGTTGTACACTTTACCCACAGCTCGTGTTTCCCTTGATGCCCGGGTTTGCAAGGCCCTTAAACACTTCCGAGGTGAGTGGCAGGGATTCACTACGAGGCCTTTACAAAGATTCCCTAACTTATGACAATCCGCTAAGGTTTCAAGTCAAAGCGGTCATAACCCTCCCTAATGAGGAAATACCTTAGCCAAGGATCACATAGCCATGTGCCTCAAGAGGACCGAGCTATACCCCGTCGATGCAACCCCTCTTGCCCTTTCGGTAAGATTGTCACAAGCCAAAGTTTCTAATTAATTAGCCAAGACCAGAGCCATGTAGTATCGTGGTTGTACTGTTTTCCTGGGTGGTTCTCCATGTTCCAATTGATGCAATATTCTTAATTATCACCAAACAGTATTCCAGAAAAAGGTAAAACCTCATCATTGATATCCGAGTTATCCAACCTAAATCTATGCAAAAGCAGAAAGCGTAGCTACAACATTAAAGAAAACACCCAGGTTTAATCAAGGAAGATAAATTGAAACTAGGCATGTCCTTAACTTGGGTTCCATCATATTCTAGACACATGCATACGTACAAAGTAAAGGTGTAATTGTGATATTAATAGGACTGAAACATGATCAAGGACCACTTGCCTTTGTTAGCAAACTGCTGCTGCTCAGGAAATTCTTCAAAGTCTTGGCCCTGCGGATCCTCGAACAGGGCACCGTCTAACGTCGCACACAAGCACATACAGGCAAACAAGTGCAAATAATAAGAAACAGTACACCAATCAATATAAACAGAACAAAATAATATTTTAAAAACATTGTATAAGTCGTAAGGATCGCGTGAGCGCAAGAATCGATGAAATCGGAGTTAAAACGAAGAAGTTAGGGCTAAAACGGGGTCCTAGGGGCTTATCTGCGAAGATTTGGATCTAAAAGGACCTAAAACAAAGAAACCAGGGGCTAGATTGCAATTAAACCCTAGACAGAGGGGTTAGAACGTAAAACAGAGGGATAAAGGACGGCGGTTTCTATTTTGGAAAACCACAGGGGTCTAAACAAAAGGAAAAGGACTAAAACGCGATTACTTTTGAGCTGAGGTGGAGCGCGGGTTAATTCCGGGGAAACTTAAGGGCTATAGAGCAAAAGCGGCACGGTTGACCGGTACTGGTTCTGATTGACCCACGGGCTAAACGGATCTGAGCCGTTGGATCTAGATCCAACGGCCAGAGAGGGGCGAGCGGCTCGGGCGGCGGCGGGAGGTGCCGGCGGCGAGGTGGGGACGGCGGCGCTTCGCCGGAGACGCGCGATCGCGCGCTCCCGGCCTCGGTTTCGCGTGCGGGTTGGATGGGAAGCTTGCTTGCGACGCGGGGGTTCCAATTGGGGCACCTGGAAGGGGCGAGGGCAGCCGTGGACGGCGGCCGGTGGCGAGAGGCGGCGCGGCCCGTCGGGGACCGCTGCGCGGGCATGGGGAAGGCCGGGGAGGGGAAGGGAAACCGGCGGCGAGCGTCCTTACCACCAAGGGAATCTTCTGGAGCGCTTGGGCGTCGACGGGGTGCAGCGAGGCGGCGGCGCGGCAAGCTCCCGAGCCGGGCGGCAATGGCGGCGGCGGCTCGGGTGTTAGGGTTTTGAGGGCGGAAAAAACGGTGGCTGCGGCGTGGAGGATAGGGCACGGGGGCGGCGGCTTAAGTAGGGGCGCCGCGGAGTGCCTGGACGTGCGGGCCCGAGGGGGACACGGCGGGGCGGAGATCTCGCGGGCGAGCCGGACTCGAACCCGAGTCCCGGTCGGGAGCGGGGAAGGGGACGCCCGACAGGTGGGGCCCGCGAGACAGAGAGAGAATGGGGAGGGAGCGCGGAGGAGCGGGCGTGCCAATGGGCCGGGGAAGAGGCTGGCGGGCCATGCGCGCGCGGGGGAAAGAAAAGAGAGGGAAAGGAGAGGGCCGCGGCTGACTGGGCCAGGGGAAGAGGAAGGAGAGAGAGAAGAGGGAGACCGCGGGCCGGGCTGCAGGGGAGAGAAAAGAGAGGAGGGGGGTGGCCAGCTGGGCTGGGTCCAAAAGAGAAGAGAGGGAGAGGGGAAAAGGAGACAAACAAATCAAAGACTTTTGAGTTTAAAACTGAAATTTGAATTCAAAAGGGAGACAACCAAAATATCAATGCAAGAGCATGAGATGCACAAACATATGACTTTCCTATATTTATTTTTATACTTAACCTATCATTTTATTTAATTTTTGTACTTTGCAAAATTTAGGGTGTTACACTGGGACTCCTGTATGAGCCGATTGCCTACTATCAAGGATTGCCCGGAGTGCGGATCTCGGAAGTGTGATGTAGATGGGGTCTCGGTGTTTTGGCGTTTGGGACCTGTGCCGCCCCAGCATGAGCAAATCGAGCCATCGCGCAAAAGGGCGGACTTTGAAGAGGAGGAGGATAGATATCACCGGCCGCGCTGGTGCCCTTATGGACTTAACCGTTTGCGGAAGTGCAGGGTACAACGGCTGCGCAGTTTGGAGGAAGTCGAGGCCAGGTATCTTGAGATGCTAAGAAAGGTGCGCCCGGATTTGGCAGATAAGGTCCACCATACCCAGAAAAGGGAATCACGCCCTCCTAAGAAAGAGTGGCGTCCTAAGCCAACAAGAGCCGATGCGAAGACATCAGCTAACACGCATATGATGTTTGTACTCCCTGCAGAATTCCATGCTCCAAATCATGAAGAGTTACCAGTAGCCCAGCTTGACTTGGGGCCGCGGCCAGTCATATTCGAGAAGCCCCGAGGAAAGAATTATAAGCATTTGAAGGCTCTGTACCTCAAGGGTTATATCAACGGCCAGCCTGTCAACAAAATGTTGGTCGACACCGGTGCAGCGGTCAACATAATGCCATACTCAGTGCTGCGTTGGTTGGGACGTTCTACTGGAGATCTAATCAAGACCAACGTCATGTTGAGCGACTTCAATGGCCAAACATCAGAGGCACAAGGAGCCCTTAATGTGGATCTGACCGTGGGAAGCAAGACTGTCCCTACCTCTTTCTTCGTCATCAACAGCAAGAGTACTTAGACCGTCCTACTAGGGAGGGATTGGATTCATGCCAACTGCTGCATTCCTTCCACGTTGCACCAATGTCTAATTCAGTGGGATGGAGACGAAGTAGAGTTGGTTCATGCAGATGATTCGGTTGAGATTTCACATGCCACCATGAGCATCTGGGACGCAGAAGATCAAGAGCCAATTTCAGGAATCAGCTTGGAGGGCTGTGATCGCGTGAAAACTACAAAAAATGGGGTGAGGCTGGTCTTATCCACCGGCCTTACAGAGTAGGCAAAACATCAAGGGCGAGCTATTCTGATGCGCTTGACAAGGCCGATCCCTATGATCGGCCACAAAATATAAAATGTAAACTCCTGATGACAAGTGCATTGCATAATTGTGGCAATTACAAGGAGACCCGCTCTAGTAGCCGGCCATACATCAATTTTAAAATTTCAAGGATTAATGAAAATTATAAGGCGGCCGATCTTAACGATCGGCCAAAACTCTTTTCATCACATTCTTTGTCCATTTGCAGCGTCGACTCAACAGATGATGGAAAGCTAGGATACAAGTTTACATCAGCTGACGAGCTCGAAGAGGTTGACATTGGTCCTGGGGATAAGCATGACCAACATTTATCAACAAAAAGTTAAGCCCGTGTCTACGAGAGCTGATGATAGCTTTGCTGAAAGAATACACAGATTGTTTCACCTGGGATTACACGGAGATGCCTGGGTTAGACAGGAGCATCATCGAGCATCGGCTCCCTCTCAAGAAGGGATTTCGGCAGTTTCAGCAGCGAGCGCGACAAATGAAGGCTGAAGTCCTAGAAGAAGTCAAGAAAGAGGTGGAGAAAATGCTAGAAGCAGGATTCATCAGGCCGTGTAGGTATGCCGAATGGATTTCAAGTGTTGTTGTACCCGTGCAAAAGAAGGATGGCCGATGGCGAGTCTGTGTGGACTTCACAGAACTTAACAGAGCTACACCGAAGGACGAATACCCAATGCCTGTCGCGGAGACATTGATCAACGCGGCTGCTGGTTACAAGATTTTGAGTTTCATGGACGGCAACGCCGGCTATAACCAGATTTTTATGGCTCCGGAGGATATACACAAGACCGTGTTCAGAGTACCTAGGGCGGTAGGATTGTTCGAGTATGTGGTCATGACCTTCGGGTTGAAGAATGCTGGCGCCATGTATCAACATGCCATGAACTACATCTTTCACGATCTAATCGGCAAGTTGGTGGAGATATACATTGATGACATCGTGGTTAAATCTGCATCAGTTGAGGGACACTTAGAAGACGTACGGCAAGTTCTAGAACGAACCAGAAGGTTCGGGCTTAAGATGAATCCAAAGAAGTGCGCTTTCGGCGTATCGGCCGGTCAGTTCCTGGGTTTCTTGGTTCATGAAAGAGGGATCGAGATCGGCCTAAAGAGTTAGGAAGCGGTAAAAACAATGGTGCCACCTACTACAAAGAAAGAGCTCCAGCAACTCATTGGCAAGATCAACTTTGTCAGAAGGTTTATTTCCAATCTCTCCGGACGGATCGAGCTGTTTATGGAGTTGGTGAAGATTAAAGTCAACGATGAATTTCACTGGGGGGTAGAGCAACAACGGGCATTCGAAGATATCAAAGAATATTTGTCAAAACCACCCGTGTTGGTTCCGCCCCAGCAGGACAAACCATTCTGCATTTATTTGTAAGTAGGCTACACCTCCATCGCTTCGGTGTTGATCCAAGTGCATGACGGCAAGGAGAGGGTTGTGTTCTACCTCAGTAGAAGGATGCTAGATGTGGAGACCAGGTACCCTGAGATTGAAAGTTATGCCTGTGTTTGTTCTTTACCTGTACAAAGCTTTGTCAGATCTTGCTATATGCCGAAACGGTCATCATCTGCAAATCGGACATTATCAAGCACATGCTATCGGCTCCTGTGTTGAAAGGCCAACTCGGAAAGTGGATGTTTGCATTGTCAAAGTTCGATATCTGATACCAACCCACGAAGAGAGTTAAAGGGCAAGCGCTGGCGGATCTATTTGCAGAAAGGATCAATATTGACATAGCAACACTCTCCGTGCGCGCATGGGCTATGTATTTCGACGGATTGGTTTGTGGAGATGGATGTGGCGTAGGTATCCTGCTTGTGTCGCCTTGGGGGCAACATACTCTTTTTCAATCAGATTACCTACCGCTTGCACCAACAATCTGGCAGAATATGAAGCGATACGTAAGGGTATGGAGTTGCTTCTTGAGGCCGGAGCTGAAGCAGTGGAAATTTTTGGGAATTCAAAGTTGGTGATTTCTCAGCTCACAGAGGAGTACAGGTGTGAAAGTGAGTTGCTCTTCCCGTTATGGGTACAATGTCAGGAGTTGATGGTCCAATTTAGGTACATAAATTTCTATTGGATACCTAGGATACAAAATTCAGAGGCCAACGATCTTGCACAGATGCCTTCGGGATACAAGGCTGTGGCAGACAGAGCCGATCTTCAGGTACACCTGCTGGAACAAGGAGACTGGAGAGTCGATATCTTCAATTACTTGAAGGATCCGGCCTGGGGGGCACCTAAGAGGATATGTTACAAGGCCATGGAGTACGTCCTGATAGGGGACGACATGTTCTACAGGACTTTAGAAGGATTGTTGCTCAAATGCTTGGGGCTGATTGAATCCAATCGGCTCTTACATGAGGTCCACGAAGGCACTTGTGGGATTCACCAATCGCCTCATAAGATGAAGTGGCTGATTACGATCGGGCTATTACTGGCCCACCATGCTTGAAGATTGTTTCAAATATTATAAAGGATGTCAGGCATGTCAGAGGTTTGAGAAGATACAGATGGTACCAGCGTCAGTAATGAACCCTATCATCAAACCATGGCCTTTCAGAGGCTGGGGTATGGACATGATCGGCAAAATTAATCCTCCATCCAGCAAAGGCCACTAGTTCATTTTGTCCATCACAGACTATTTTACCAAGTGGGTGGAGGCCGTCCCTATGAAGTCAGTAGCATCCAAGGATGTCATTAACTTTGTTAAAGAACATGTCATTCACAGGTTCGGGATTCCTCAGACCATCACAACAGATGGACGGTCAGTCTTCATATCAGAGGAGTTCAGAAAATTTGCTACTAACATGGGCATCAAGCTGATCAGGTCGTCTCCATACTATGCCCAAGCAAATGGACAAGCTGAGCCATCCAATTAGAGCCTTATCAAGTTGATCAAGAGAAAGATCGATGAGCATCCTAGGCGTTGGCATGAAGTCTTATCAGAGGCATTGTGGGCAATACGGTGTTTTGTGCCACGGAGCAACAAAAACTTCACCTTATCACCTAGTGTATGGACAGGAGGCCGTATTACCGTGGGAGATTACTGCCGGCTCGAGACGTATAGAGTTCCAAAATGACCTAACAACTGAAGAATATGCCGCTCTGATGAATGACAACATTGAAGACCTTATGGAGCTCAGACTTTGGTCACTTCAGAAGATCAAAGAAAATAAGGCCAAGGTAGCCAGCGCGTACAACAAGAAGGTCAAGCCCAAAGAATTCCAAGTTCGAGATCTGGTTTGGGAAGAGGTGTTATCGTTGGGGACTAAGGATGTAGCATATGGCAAGTGGTCTCCAAATTGGCACGGGCCTTATAGAGTTGACCAAGTCCTACCTGGGAACGCATATATGCTTGAGTAGTTAGATGGCGTCAAGTTTCTGGTGGCTGTCAACTATCAACATCTCAAGAAATACTTCCCAAGTATGTGGGACAATGGGCAATAAAGCCGATGCTACACATCAGGCTGTGAGTCGATACGTATAGATTGGTCCGTACAAGCGAAAGCCGATGCTACATATCTGGCTGTGAGCCGATACGTATAGATTGGTCCGTACAAGCAAAAGCCGATGCTACACATCAGGCTGTGAGCCGATACGTTCAGTCGGCCTGTAAAAAAATAATTTTTACCTAACACACTAAGTTGGTCAAATAGTCGATGTGTAACCATCGACTTTAGAACTGTAATTTGAGTATATGCAGGTTTTGAACGACAACGGGCTACAAGAGGTGATTACAAAGTAGTCTACTGAAGGAACTCATCAATGGCTGTGATAGCCTCAAGACGGACACGATCAGCTTCAGCAATCACTACTTCATCGTCCTTGTCCTCACCTGATACTATGTGCCAACTCAAAACGCTTAGCTCTGTGAGTTCTGTCTTCAGCTTGGCAGTCAGGTCCTCTGCTTCTAGTTTGGAGCTGGCTATGAGGTTCTTCTCTTCCTGGATACGTTGCTTGATTGCCCGGACCTTTGCCTTGAGGTCTTCCAACTCCTTCTCCAGAAGTTGAAGCCTTTGAGAATGTGCAGAAGTGTCAGTTTTGGTGTCCAAAGCTGCCTTCTTCTTGTTGAGCAATCGGCACCTCTCGGCAACATCGGCTTTCAAGGGGGCTTGTGAGCTACGGGCTTCAATCCTCTGCCGAGCCTTTTCTACCCTTGCCTGAAAGAAGGGGAGATGTCCGGTTGGCCAGAGCTTGATCTGAAGGTCTTCCAGGAGTTGGGGCTTGATCTCCTCAAGAATTTGCCTCACTCCATCGCAGTCCTGGACCAAGGCATCAATTGGAGCCGATAGCAGGCCCTTTATGCGGAGAAGTTGGCTGGCGACACCCGTCAGCTGTGGTGGATGATCATCTGCTTTGAGTATGGCCGAGCCAACGGATGCAGGGTCAAATGAGAGCAGCTCCGAGATGTTCAAGCCCTGACAAGAAGGTAGAAGATTAGTATGGCACAGGGAAAGGAAGATGCAAACGGCTCAGAGATATAACATACCATTTCTTGAGGAGGATTAATAGCCGATGAAGTGACAGTCGGCTCCTGCAGAGAAGGATTGATGGCCGATGAGGAGGCAATCAGCTCCTGCGGAGAAGGATTGACAGCCGGTGAGGTGACAATCGGCTCCTGCAGATCCTGGAGGTCGACCAAAGTATTGACTACCATTGCAAGGTTTTCTGGAGTTCCCAGGTACGGACCCTGGAGGTTGATCAAGGTGTTAGCTGCTGTCAGAGGATTCTGTGGAGCCTCCAAAGTTGGGACTTCTTGGCGCGCTTGCTCTTCCCTGCTGGAAATATCCACGATATCAGCCTGCAAGCAATGAAAGAGTAATTGAGTCAAAGTTTACCTGTCGAGAGGACCAATTCTAAAAGGACGACCCAAACCTGGTTGACGTTAGGAGCTTCTTGATCAGCTGAAGATGGTCTGACCTCCTTCCGAATCTTCCTAACAGTCATCTTCTTCGCCATCATCTGGGCTCGGGGTGTCAGACCTGCGACTACGGGACTGTGTACATAATGTAGTTCATATAGGAATAGGGGATAGGACATGTTCTATACCTTATCTGTGTTCTACTCTACTCGCATGCGAAATAGAACTAGTCGATACAGAAGGAAGCTACTCGAGTTGTACTCGAGTAAGATTCCTAAGCTAGTGTCGGACTAGGATTCATGTAACCCTATCCTCCCGGATATATAA
The DNA here is from genome assembly GCF_002211085.1 of Panicum hallii. Taxonomy (NCBI): domain Eukaryota; kingdom Viridiplantae; phylum Streptophyta; class Magnoliopsida; order Poales; family Poaceae; genus Panicum; species Panicum hallii. Next base: position 39,985,646 of record NC_038045.1, on the reverse strand, counting down.
GGGCGGGCAGGGATCCCCTCAAAACACATCAACACCCAAGGCAATACAACCCACCAAACAGGACGTAGGGTATTACGCACCTCGCGGCCCGAACCTATCTAATCCTCATGTTGCTTGCACCTTCGAGTTTCTGATCTCAGCGACACCCTACCTAAAACTCACCACCTCGGGTATACCCCTCGGTGGGCAGGCGGTAAAACACCGACAGCTGGCGCGCCAGGTAGGGGTGCGCATTGAAGATCCACCGGCGAACTCGATGGCATCATTCAAGTTCACCAGTGTCATGCTCCCCGAGGGCACAACGCTCATTTTCAGCTCATGGGTCTGCGTCACAGATGGCGCGGACGATTTCTATCGACTCACTATCGACGTCATGAAGCCGAAAACTCTCGTTGCAAGTTTTCACAGCGAGCTCGACGAGCTTGTCGACAATCTCGACAACTTGTTGACCCATGGATCTGCCAGGAAGATCGAGGAGGAGTCCATTTTCAACGCGTCTCCAACCCATGCTGCAACAACCACGCTCAGATCGGACTCGCTCCAATCTGACTTGCGTAGCCGATCATGACTTGATCCATGCAATTCGGCCACTGAACCTCAGGAGGCCAACAATTCCGAGTCCCTCTCTGCCTTGGAAAAGGACTTGGACTTTTTACTCCAAATCGGGAAACCCGAAGCCACGGCACGTCGGTGGGCTACGGGTCGCCTTGGTGATGATGGTCTGATGATCACCTCCACCACAGAAGGTCGTTTCGTGCATTGGAAGGGCATGAAACTCTCCGATCTACTTGAAGATGAAGACCGACTCGTGGCATACCTCAAGCCCTTGCCTTTTCAATAGGGCAAGCCATTAGCCACCACGGCAGAAGAATCGACCGAGCTAGTCAAAGCGAGCTCCGATGAACTCATATCACGCCAAGTGTTGATGGCAGAAGAGGTGGAGGACGATGGCCTCTCACCCAACGAAACACTTGACATGATATCCGAAGATGAGGCCACAGCCAACATCGGCGATGAGAACGACACCGAGCGTGAGGCACGAAGGGCCAGGAATAGAGCCTGCGCAGCCCGGCGAAGGAGGGTCAACGAGCGCATACGATCTATGCATCATGAACTGGACGCCGAATTCGCCGTCGTGAGCGAGCGGGGCTTCAGAATCCCCGCGGCTAACATCGCCAGGGTAACTGCCATACTCGAACGCAGCAACGATCCGAACCTGCGCCAAGCACTTCGCTACACGCAGAGAGCATGGATCCAGCTCGATCGATAAAACCCGGTGTCAGCCGTCGGAGAAGAACACATGGGCGAAAGCCGTAGCCAGGCTAACAGTCGAACGGCAGGTGGCCGTCTTCGACATCAACACCCAAGGCAATACAAACCACCAAACAAGATGTAGGGTATTACGCACATCGCGGCCCGAACCTGTCTAAACCTTGTGTTGCTTGCACCTTCGAGTTCCTGATCTCGGCGATACCCTACCTAAAACTCACCACCTCGGGTATACCCCTCGGTGGGCAGGTGGTAAAACACTGACAGATGGCGCTTGTGGAAGTGAGGCCACTGGCGGGAGGCAGCAGCCACCTCCAGGAGGCAACCCGCAACAACCTAATCATCCCAACCATCAGAATCCTCAAGACCTACCCATTGAAGACCTGCGCCAGAAAATCAATGAAAGACGCGATGCGTGATCCATAATTGATTCCAGACGCAGAGAGCGTGAAGTAGCCGATCCAGAAGGTACCGACTGCAGTGATCGCTTTCCAACATTCACAGCATAGTTCAATAGTTACAAGTACCCTGAGGGCTTCAAGCCAATTGGGATCACCAAGTACGACGGCAAACAATCTCCTCAGCAATGGCTACGATGTTACTCTACCACCATAGAAGTCGCAGGAAGCTCCAACACCACCAAGGTCATCTACTTCCTGATGGCTTTGGACCCTACACTGCTCACATGGCTAGAGAGCCTTAGCAACAACTCAATCGACTCCTGGGAGGGGCTCAAGAAAGTCTTCATCGACAACTTCCAGGGGGCGATCGCCCGTGCAAGTACTCGTCATGACTTTGCTCAGTGTAAACAGGAACGCAACGAGCTCCTACGATCATACACATGCCGTTTCTTCGACGTACGAGCCACCATTGAGAACATCTCGGAAGAGGACATCATCGACTGCTTCTACAATGGCCTCACCGACCCAGGCATCTATAGAGACTTTGGCGGAACAGACCAAAAACTGTTGCAGGACTTCATGACATGATGCACAATTGGTCCGAGCAAGAGGAGAAGATGTGTGAACGGTTCCCGAGGCGCAATGACAACAACCCGAGGCACACAAATGACAACCGTACTGATAAGAGCCAACAGGACTACTCGGATTCATCCTGAAAGCGCAAGCCAGATGACCTTATCGCGGCTGTGGATCGTCCTCCGCGAGGCAGGAAGACAACGACGCAGGAGCAATTCAAAAAGCTCTTGCAGAAGAAATGCCCATGGCATCCAGGTGCCAATCATGCGGCAATCGATTGCTACAACCTCCGGAGGACATTCAGCAATCCCAGCAATGACAAGAAGAACAAGTCAACGGATAAAGAGCCCGAAGAGGACGACCAAGGGGACAAATCGCGCAACGCGAAGTTCCAAGATACCTCGAAAACCATCAATGTCATCTTCGGAGGTGATGAAGAGTTCAGTTCCAGGAGGGAACAGAAACTACTACTCCAAGAAATCATGTCCATCGAGCTGGCGGTACCACGACCACTCCGATGGTTGGAGGTTCCCATCTCGTTCTCACAAGACGATCAATGGACCAGCTTCTCGGAGCCCGGCAAATTCCCCCTAGTCTTAGACCCGGTGGTGGCAGAGGTCAAGCTCACCAGAGTACTCATCGACGGCGGAAGCGGTCTCAACCTCATCTTCGCCAGCACGTTGAGAAAGATGGGCTTAGACTTAACGGACATGCTCGTCCCAAGCAAGTCTCCCTTCTACGGCATTGTCCCAGGCAACGCAGCGCATCCACTTGGCACGGTGGTTCTTCCAGTCACCTTCAGCACGAGAGAGAACTATCATACTGAGTTCATCAAATTCAAAGTTGCCAACTTCGAATCTTCATATCATGCCATACTGGGTAGGCCGGCACTGGCCAAATTCATGGCAGTGCCGCACTATGTTTATCTACTTCTCAAGATGCCAGGACAAAGTGGGGTACTCACTCTCCGAGGTGACTTGAAGAAGTCGTATGACTACAACCAGGAGGCCATCCAGTATGCTTCGTCTACGTGTGTGCCAGATGCTTCAGGAGAAGTACTCGCGGCCGCGCAACAACTCTCCCAAGCTGGGCTAGAATTCCCAACAAGGAAGGCAAGCCAGTCGAGCATCCAGTCGACCGGCGACGTGGCCCTCAAGACGATCCAGCTCCAGGAGGGTGACTCATCTAAGACCGCTGTCATCAGTGCAGGCTTAGGTGAGAAATAGGAAACTGCGCTCGTCAGTTTCCTTCGGGCTAACCGAGACATATTCGCGTGGAAACTAGCGGATATGCCAGGGGTGCCCAAGGAACTGATCGAGCATAGCCTAAATGTACACGCACTAGCTGTGCAAAAAGCAATGCCTTCGCAGGTTTGCTCAAGACAAACGAGAGGCAATCAAAAGGGAAATAGCTAAACTCCTCACGGCTGGCTTCATTAAAGAAGTAATCCATCCAGAGTGGGTAGCTAATCCTATCCTTGTAAAGAAAAAGAACAATGAATGGAGAATGTGCATTGACTACACCGACCTCAATAAGCATTGCCCAAAGGACCACTTCGGGCTACCGCGCATCGATCAAGTCATCAACTCGACAGCGGGTTGTGTACCCCTCTATTTCCTCGACTGCTATTCGAGGTACCACCAGATCACGCTCAAGGAAGAAGATCAAATAAAGACCGCGTTTATCACCCTGTTCGGGACATATGCCTACAAAACTATGTCTTTCGGGTTGAAAAACGCAGGTGCAACCTATCAACGTGCAATTCAAATGTGCTTCGCCGATCAGCTGCATCGGAATGTTGAGGCCTACTTGGATGACATAGTCATCAAGACCAGGAATCCCGAGGATCTGATCGCAGACTTGGAAGAAACGTTCAACAGCTTACGAAAGTTCCGATGGAAGCCCAACCCAGCAAAGTGCGTATTCGGAGTACCATCAGGGAAATTGCTCGGGTTCATCGTCAGCAACCGGGGAATTGAAGCCAATCCTAAAAAGATCATGGCCATCACTGACATGGAGGCTCCAGCCACAATCAAGGATGTGCAGAAACTAACAGGATGTATCGCAGCCCTGAACAGGTTCATATCCCGACTCGGGGAGAGAGGACTACCCTTCTTCAAACTCCTAAAGCGCCAAGACATGTTCCAATAGATGGAAGAGGCCGAGCGGGCCCTGCAGGATCTAAAACAACACCTACAGTCATATTGCGGCGACAACTCATGTCATCAGCAGTGCCATCGCCATCGAGCGCAGTGAGGAGGGCCATGCATTTGGAGTGTAGAGGCCCGTGTACTTCGTCAGCGAGCTACTCTCCAAATCTAAGGTACGATACCCGGTAGTTCAGAAACTTCTATATGCAATACTGATCACATCAAGAAAGCTACACCATTACTTCGATGAGTACAAGATCACTGTGATTACGGATTTTCCATTGGCGGATATTCTACACAATCAGTTAACCACAGGATGTATATCAAAGTGGGCAGTGGAACTGGGGGCTCTATCAATCGACTTCAAGCCACGCACTGCAATTAAGTCTCAAGCTCTAGTCGATTTTATGGCCGAATGGAGAGAGAACCAAATTCCATCTCCAGTCGACAAGCCAGAGCACTGGACCATGTATTTCGATGGATCTCTTAAGCTCGATGGCGGAGGTGCTGGAGTCCTATTTATCTCCCCGAAAGGCGAACAACTGAAGTATGTCCTTCATATCCATTGGGAGGTATCCAATAACGAAGCCGAGTATGAAGCCTTGCTTCACGGGCTACGTTTGGCGATATCACTAGGCATCAAGCGACTACTTGTATACGGCGATTCACTTCTGGTTGTTCAGCAAGTCAACAAAGAGTGGGACTGCAATAAGGAGACAATGGATGCCTACGTACAAGAAGTGCGCAAGCTGGAAAATAAATTTTCCGGACTAGAGGTTCATCACGTGATACAGGAACACAATGTCAGCGCAGATATACTATCCAAGCTAGGATCCACCTGTGCACATGTCCCAGCGGGAGTTTTCATCCAGGAGCTGAAGCAACCATCCATCAAGTCCTCACCTCAGATAACCACTGATACTGACCCTCAAAAGCCCGATCGGGAGGTTATGATGCTCGGGGAGGACTGGAGAGAAACTTACATCGACTTCATCCGGGACCAAAGACTACCAGCGGGGATGTGCGCAAAAAGAGCAGCGGCAGCTCATGTCATGCATAGAAGCAAAGGTTTTGTCCTAGTCGACAATAAACTCTACCGGCGTGGCGCACGATCAGGTGTACTCATGAAATGTGTCACGGTAGAAGACGGCTATGACATACTGCGGGAGATACATGAGGGAGTATGCGGCAACCACGCAGCTTCAAGAACGCTAGTCGGGAAAGCATACAGACTGGTTTTCTATGGCCCACCGCAGTGTCAGATGCTGAAGACCTGGTGCGGAGATGCCAAAACTATCAATTCTTTGGCAAGCAATCTCACGTCCCAACCCACAATCTTATCACCATACCGCCATCCTGGCCGTTTGCCTGCTAGAGCCTTGATATGATTGGGCCATTTACAACGGCGCCAGGCGGTTTTACCCACACATTGGTAGCAATCGACAAGTTTACCAAGTGGATCGAGTATAAGCCGATAACCAAGCTCACACCAGACAGAGTCGTTGATTTCATCTCCAACATTCTGCATTGCTTCGGCTTCCCAAACACCATTATCATGGACCTGGGATCAAACTTCACAGCTAACCAGTTTTGGGAATTCTGTGAAAATGCGTGCATCGAAGTTAAATAAGTCTTCGTTGCACACCCAAGAGCCAACGGTCAAGTCGAGAGGGCGAACGGCATGATAATCAAGGGCCTCAAGAAAAGATCAAACTTCACAGCTAACCAGTTTTGGGAGTTCTGTGAAAATACGTGCATCGAAGTTAAATAAGTCTTCGTTGCACACCCAAGAGCCAACGGTCAAGTCGAGAGGGCGAACAGCATGATAATCAAGGGCCTCAAGAAAAGACTCTATGATGAAAATAGCAAGAAAGGCGGAAAGTGGATACACGAGTCACCACATGTCATCTGGGGGCTCAGGACTCAGCCATCCAAAGCCATAGGACAAACACCAATTTTTCTTGTCTACGACTCCGAAGCAATTTTGCCGGCTGACATCATGTGGAAATCCCCAAGGGTTGAAATGTACAACGAAGGCGAGGCGGACGAAGCAAGGCAGCTAGAGCTCGACTCTATCGAAGAGGCTCGCTGCACTGCTATTGTTCAGTCAGCACAATACCTACAGGGGATCTGACGATATCACGACCGCAACGTCAGAGAACGGTCATTCAGTATAGGCGATTTGGTCCTACGCCGCATCCAAGATGAGTCAGGATTACACAAGCTCAATTCAAGATGGGAAGGATCGTTCATCATCAAGCAGATTACAAGACCGGGGTCTTATCGACTACAATACCCCGAGGGCCAAGACATCCCAATTTCCTGGAATGTATAGAAGACACGCAGTGATAGCTGTTCTTCGAGCACCAAGGTGGTTTCCTTCCGATTCAATTTGGAGGCCATGTGCCACAGAATCAGGAATGTAAATTCTCTATTAAAATTCGAAGGCCATAACCACGTTCAAGTTTCATATAAATCGACTTCTTGCCATAAGCATAACTGTCGTTGCGATGATGGTCGTGTTTTTCCAAACAGGCTAAATCCGCTTGATCGGATTCAATCTAACTTGTTTGACAGGCTCACTTGAGGAGCTATATCGACTACTCCCAGAGTCGCTGCACTCGGGGTAGTTTTGACTACTTGCTATGAGCACGATAGTCACCATGATGAGGATCGCGTACTCCGAACAGGTTAGATCCGCTCGATCGGATTCAATCTAACTTGTTTGACGGGCTCACTTGAGGAGCTATATCGACTACTCCCAGAGTTGCTGCACCCGGGGTAGTGTCTACTACTTAGCCTATGAACATAGATGGCAATCCAGAAATCACAAGGCAACGATAGTATAGACAGCACTGATGGATATATTACAAGGAGAAGAGTACTTGTCTTTACAATAACTCAATCCTGTTCTATACTCTCTACTATTTTTTCAGCTATAGGCCTGGCCTCTAGAAGGTACTCGCTGAACTGCTCTTCAGAGCAGTCTACAGCTACACCCTGTGCGAGTACCTCTAGTCGAGCCTTAGGCCAAAACGACTTTACAAGACCTAAGGCATGGCTAACATATGTTGTGGAGGCCTCGGCGATGAAGCTAAGGACTTTCTACGGAGCTCCGCGAAGTTGCTCCAGCAGGGATCGCCCCTCTGCTGTGCCATCTTCCAGCGGATCCACCACTTCAACTAGCTGTCGGGCGACCACCCTTAGGTCCTCCAGCTCTTTCTGGCGCTGTTCCTTCTCTTCGCCCATCATCTTGATCTGCTGAAGGCAATTGACAAACTGCTTCTTAGTATCGGCGATCACCTTCTGCAGCTTCTCCACGTCATCTGTATGACGATACAGCATATTCTTCACGTTAGTAAGTAACTCTTATTTATAAGCTAAGAGTTTCTTAAGCTCTGCGGTGAAGATAGTGTTTCAGAACACAAGACCAACTGCTAGAGAAAGCACTCAAGCGACGAAAGGACTTGTCTTGATGCACTTTTTTTTGCTCCTTGAGCTGTTCTTGGAGCTCGGAGTTAGACTTCTCAAGATTACGGATGTCATTCTTGAGCAGCCATGTTTCTCGTGTTCGCTCCTGCTTCAGCTTGTTGAGCTCTTTGCTAAGATTGATGTTCTTTCGGAGTTATGCCTTGATGCGTCAATCCTTCGCTTGGAGCTCCCGGAGGCCACTCTCGACTGCCTTCAGCTTCTCAGATTTTTCTTGAGAGCGTTTGGCCACATCCTGTATAAGAGGGAAGACTGAGAAGACAAAACAACTCGACAAAGCATAATGGCAGAAGAGTAGTCATGCCTTACCAGGGTAAACCTGTACATCTCCTTGGAGATCTTCTGGAAATACCTCATGTTGTCGACCGAGAGGAGAGGATCATCCAACAGATTGTTGGTGACAATGTTCTTGAATCCTCTCCCAGGCATCAACAGAGTTCCAGAGTTGCCAGAAGTACCCGCAGCCTCTTCAGTTGATGGCTGCGGGGCACCTGCAAGATGAAAAGGGTTCGATAAACGAAGCCTACGATCTAAGCAGATAGACGCAGGGGGTCAGTGTAACACCCTAATGTAATTTTCCCAAATTTTAATGAATTTATCTTGGCTCAAATAAAATTTCCAGGGCTTTCTCTAATTTATCTTGCATTTAAAGTAATTTTATAACACAAGAAAATAAAATTTATTATAGGATCAACTTGGTTGTGCATTCATACTGGAGCATTGTTTTATTTGTGTTGAGGGTATAGGATTTGAATCCAAATTTATTTGAATTCAAATAGAATTGTTTGAATAGTTTGAGTGTAGAAAAGAAAAAGAAAAGAAGAAGAAAGGAAAAGGGCCCAGCAGCCCGGCCTGCTCCCCTCTCTCCCCCTTGGGCCGGCAGCCCACTTCCTTCCCCTCTTTCCCCTCCTTCCCGCGTGGGCCGGCTCGGCCCAGCAGCCAGCCCAGCTTTTCCCCGAGCGCCCCTCTCTTCCTTCCTCTGCCATCCGGGCCCCACATGTCAGCGCCTTCTCTCCCCTTCCCCTTTCTTCTCCGGCGTGCAACGCTTCCCCGAGATCCCCGGCGACCTCCTCTCTCACAGGCCCGCACGCCAAGATAGCCCCGCCGCCCTACAAAAGGAACCTCCTGAGCCCCAGAAACCTAACCCTAGCACTGCGTCGCCCCGAAGACCTCCAGCACCGCCGCCCCTTTCTTCCTCCGCTCCGGTCACCTCGGCCTCACCGTGGTCAGGCTGCTCCGCCACGCCCCAGGTCACCACAACCCCCGCAATAGATTCGCCTCGTCGTCTAGAACCTCCCCGAGCCGGCAATTGAGCCGTGAGCGTCTGCTTCGCGGGGAATCGAGTCGAGCTTGCGCGTCGGTAATGGCCTCCGCCACCTCGATTGCTCGCCGTCGGTGGCTTTCTCTCTCTCTTAACCCCCTGGGCATCTTCTTAGGTCCCGCGTGAGTCGGTTTGGAGGAGCCGCCAGCCAGGAGGAGCCCCGCAACGACTTGTCCACGGGAGCCCAACCTTCTTCGCCGCCGGTCGTCGTCGTCTTTCCCCTTCCGCCGCAGCTCCGGCCTCCACAACCCCTCGGTGAGCTTCGCCTCCTCTCCCTGGTCCTTCTGCATCAGATGTCGTAGCCTTTAGCTACCCGTAGCGCCCGGAACGCTGCTCGCCGGCATTGTCCGCCGTCCTGAGCCGCCTTCACCGTCGTTCCACCCTAACCGAGCCTAAGTCCACCTCCGCAAGTGCCTAGCTAGGTTCCCCGTGTCGTGCTGAGTCTCCTGGGCTTGATCTCGTCGTGAATCATCCCCAGGAACGCGAGATCGCGTGTCTCCGGCAAGCCCTCGAGCTACGCCGCCGCGGCCTTTCCTTCTCCGGCGACCCAGCGCCGCCACCCCGCGTCCCTTTGTTCCGGGCCGTCCGATCCGCTGCTAACGCCTAGGATTAGATCGGGAACTCGTTGATCTAGACCGTGTGATCGAGATCCGAGCGTCTGAGTTCGCGCGTACCGGTTCGGGTTAAGTGTGAGGCAGAGCCGTCAGATCTGAGTTGAACGGTCTGGATTGAATCCAGTTAAGTCAGCGGCCGATCCGTTAGATCGAGATCCTACGGCTGTTAGACGCGCATACCGCTTCGCGTTTAAGTTTAGATCTGGGCCGTAGGCGTTAGATCCGGTGGCCCAGATTAAAGCGTACCGCTTCGGCCTGGCCTTTTTGCTAAAGAGCCCTCGGGTTTTTCTGAAATCAACCCGCGCTCCTGTGTAGTTCAAAAGAAATTGTTGTGAGGTCCTGTTTTATTCGTTTGAGCCCCTGAGCTTTCAGGTTTTAGAACCCGTAGTCCAGCCCCAAAAGTTTGGCGTGTTAGCCCCTGCGTCTAGCCTTTAATTACGTTTAGACCCTTGGTTTTTGCGCAGAACCCCTTAGAACCTCCAGTTTTCTTACAAATAGGTCCCTGAATCTTGTTTTTAGCCTAGGTTTTGCGTTTTAGCTCCGTTTTAAGCGCTCTTTATATCCACGCGATCGTTGTAACGTGTAGAATAGTTCTAGCATAGTTTTGTGTGCTGTTTCTATGTAATGTTGTACTGTTTCTTATATTTTGTCCTCGTTTGCATGTATGTGTATATGCTGGACTATGTTTTGGCGTTGCGATCGTGAGTAGACGCTGAGCCTTTGGACGAGTACCAGGAGCCACCATCTTCTGAAGCTTTTGAGCAGCAGCAGGAGAACTTTGAGGAAGGCAAGTATAACATGAATATCCTATCACTTTTAAAATACAATTTCATACTGCATTTTAATCCTGTATGCCTATAAGGATTTCCTAGCCACTTTATCCTTATATATATCCTTGGGTTGCATTGTGGTTAGTTTTGCTAGGTGCTGCGCTCTCACCTATGTTGGTCCTTTTTAATTAAATTTGATTAATGGATCTATGCAACTTAATCCTGAGAGTGGCCCTCTGTGCTATGTGCTTGAGTGGCTCACGTCTCTTTAAAAGATGTTTTAATAGAAACATGGTTTAGGGGGCCAGCACGGTGCTTAGTGCTTGGTTGGCCACTCTCCATAAGGACCGGTTCATAGAGCAACAACCTGTGACAACCGCGCAACCACAAGACTGGAATGGGACGGTCTTGACTTACTAATTAGGTCGTGTTGGTTCGGGAGTAACTTACCTGCGTGGGCAAGAGGGGTGGTAGGCTTCAATGGTCCCTGCTCCTCCGGCTTGGTCTGTGTTGTGTGCTTGTACCCCCGGAGGTGGGCCCCATCGTCGCTGATCCAGAATCCTTAGCGGTTACACCCTACCAACGTGATCCTTTGTAACGGTCTCGTAGTGTGCTTGCTAGCCATCTCACCTAAGGAAGTGTGATGAACAACTAGCGTAGCTCACGACTTGTGGGTAAAGTTGTGCAACCTCTCGAGAGTGTAAAACTGATATATCAGCTGTGCTCACAGTCATGAGCGGCCCAGATCCTCCGTCTGATTAGTGGGTTTATCTTGGTGGTTGGCTTGATTTTCAATAGTCTCATGATAAATTTTGATTAATTATTATGTAACTTGGGTTATGGTAATTCATCTACTTGTAGTAATTAGCTTTAATAAAATTTGCCAAGATTAAAAGCTAATGCAGTTGAGTCAGCTAACCCTAGAGCCTCATAACTCGTGTTATACTTGTTGAGTACAAGTTGTGTACTCACACTTGCCCTCTCTACTCTTCTGTTCTCTCCGGGACATCTTCGATTGCTGCTCAGTACCAGGCGACGTGGAGGACTACATCAGCGGACTCGACGATTTCTAGGCGTTGTCTCCCAGTTGACGTCCCTGTGGCGCCCTGCTCTTCATGTATTCATTTTACGCTTCCACATTCCTTGAACTGATTCTTGATTCAGTTGTAATAAGATATTCATTTTATAATTTATACGCTTTTATTCGTGACATGTGTTGTGATATCTTGATAATCTGTTGTATATATGCGTGACTTGATCCTGGCGCATATATGATTGCTCGATTTATGTTCTTATAAATCAGGTGTGACAGATTGGTATCAGAGTCGTGTCGACTGTAGGATGAAGCCTAGATAGGAATGGTCGAGTTTACGGATTTCCGTTCGCTGCCTTGCTTCCGCAAAACCCAAACATTCATTTTTGCTTCTATTCCTTGAGCTCTAAACCTCGAGTTTGCCAATCCTCTCTGCATTTTTCCGAGGATTAGTCTGATATATCCCGTAGACGTTGGCCTGAATTCGTTTAACCCCATAAGTTTAGGCTATCCTGATAACGGTGCGCTAGAACGAGTGTGTTAGTCGAGTGGTGTGATAAACTCGGCTAAGATGTGAAAATTGAATGTTTGTGATTGTGCAATATGTTTGATTTGGATCTTTGGTTGATTGCATAGTTTAGAAGTAAATTTCTTTATGCAAATCGATCTTAACGCAAACCTGAATTAAATAATCAAAATTGAGTTAGAACGTTGGGGGTAAAACCGTACATTATTTTCTCTCTATTTTATCCTGTCAGAGTTTTTTTCCGGAAGTTGTACAATATCTATCTCTTATAAATTTCGCTCTGCTGCAAACAGATGGTGAACACCAGGAGCACCGGCACCGGTTCTGGCCAGCAGGGGCAGAACAACCAGAGCACTGACCAGCCGCTGCCGATGCCTCCACCTCTGACTCCGGAGCAGTTCTTCCAGCTTCAGATGCAGATGATGGCCACCCTGAACAACACTGTTCAGACTCTGTAGCAGATCCACGCTCAGCCGCCACCTCCGCCACCGCCGCAGCCTCGCGACAGACGTGCGGACTTCCTGAGAGGACACCCGCCGACGTTCTCTCATGCGGCTGATCCACTCCAGGCTGACGACTGGCTTCATCAGGTGGAACGCCAGTTGGACGTCGCTCAGTGCGACGACAGGGAGCGAGTCCTGTACGCAGCAGGGCAGCTGCGAGGCTCAGCTCTCGATTGGTGGGAGTCCTATCCAGCTCGGGACCGCGACGCCCTCACTTGGGTCCAGTTTCTGGAGCGTTTCAGGAACCACCACATCCCTGCTGGAGTGATGAAGATGAAGCACAAGGAGTTCCTTGCGCTCAAGCAGGTAAATTCGAGTAAAATCTTTCCGCAATTTCTTTTGAGCTCAAACCCACCCTTGTTATAAGAAATGCTGAGTAAATTCCATTCCCCTTCTTCCGGTGATTATCATTTCAGGGAGCTATGACGGTGACTGAGTACCGTGACCGCTTCCTCCAGCTCGCTCGCTATGCCCCCGTTGAGGTCGCCCATGATGGCGATAAGCAGGAGCGCTTCAGGGAGGGACTGGATGACCACCTGGAGTACGCGCTCATGAACCACCGCTTCGACAACTTCAACCAGCTGGTTGACGCTGCCCTCAACACTGAGCGCAAGCGCCGGGAGATTGAGGACAAGAAGAGGAAGATGGCTCCTGCTGCGTCCGGTAGCAACACCCGGCCTCGGTACCAGTACCCACAGCAGCAGTAGAGGCAGATCCAGCAGTACCAGCTGCGACAGCAGCAGTACCCGCCTCGTCCTCAGCAGCAGCAGCAGGCGGGACAGGGCCAGAGGCTTCCTGCGCCTCCGGCACCCTCTGCTCCACCAGCTCCGCGGCAGGGAGTGCCCACTCCTCCTGCCGGGCAGCAGGCTCCAGCATTCCCGCGGGTGTGCTTTCACTGTGGCGAGCCGAGACACTACGCCAACGCTTGTCCCTGGAAGGCGCAGTCTGGACAGCAGGGACGCCCAGCTCAGCCCAAGGCCCCAGCTCAGGGCAGGGTGAACCACGTGACGGCTGAGTCAGCGGCCGAGGCTCCCAACGTGGTTATTGGTACGTTCATGGTCAATACTCACCCTGCTACGGTGCTTTTCGATACTGGTGCTACGAATTCTTTCATTACTCGGTCTTTTGTTGAGCATCATGCCATTCATACTAGCACATTAAAGAGGGGCATGTTAGTATCTTCACCGGGAGGGTAGTTGAGGTCTCATATCTTCTGTCCCAGAGTCAGTGTGGTCATAAGGGGGGTAGAGTTCAGTGCTAATCTGATGGTGCTAGACACCAAGGGTATCGATGTGATCTTTGGAATGGAGACCCTTGTTAGATGGGGTGTCAAGATTGAGTGTGCTCAGAGGACTGTCCACTTGTCAGCACCGGATGGACAGGAGGTCACAGTCAGTGCTACAGAGCCTTCTGGATTTCTTCATCAGATGGAGGCTAGACCCACGGATGGTATTCGCGTGGTGTCTAAATTCCCGGATGTCTTTCCGGATGATTTGCCAGGTATGCCGCCTGATCGCGACATTGAGTTTTCTATTGATCTCTTGCCTGGCACATCTCCTATTGCTAAGCGGCCCTATCGTATGGCACCCATTGAACATGAGGAAGTTAAGAAGACTGTCGACGAATTGCTAGCCAAGGGCTATATCCGTCGTAGTTTCTCTCCTTGGGCTTTTCCTGTATTGCTTGTAGAGAAGAAGGATGGAGCGAAGAGAATGTGCGTTGATTATCGGGATCTGAATGCAGTCACCATCAAGAACAAGCATCCATTGCCTCGTATTGAGGATCTCTTTGATCAGCTTCAGGGTGCTTGTGTATTCTCGAAGATTGATCTGCGTTCGGGTTATCACCAGCTGAAGATTCGTCCCGAGGATATTCCGAAGACGGCATTCACTTGCAAGTATGGGCTATACGAGTATACGGTCATGTCCTTTGGCTTGACCAATGCTCTGGCTTTCTTCATGCATCTGATGAACAAGGTTTTCATGGATTATCTGGACACCTTTGTGGTGATATTCATTGATGATATCCTGATATATTCCAAGACAGAAGCGGAGCATGAGGAACATCTGAGGCTTGTGTTGCAGAGGCTCAGAGAGCACAAACTGTATGCCAAGCTCAGCAAGTGCGAATTCTGGATTGACGAGGTTCCATTCCTCGGTCATGTCATCTCCAAGGGAGGTATTGCTGTGGACCCCGGCAAGGTGAAGGATGTGCTTGACTGGGTGGTACCGCAGACAGTGAAGGAAGTCCGCTCTTTTCTGGGCTTAGCAGGTTATTATCGGAGGTTCATTGAGAATTTCTCCAAGATTGCGAAGCCTTTGACTTCCTTGCTTGAGAAGGGTGTGGATTTCTCTTGGACTGATGAGCGTCAGAAGGTCTTCGAGGAGCTGAAGAAGAAGTTAACTACGGCACCAGTCCTTACTCTGCCAGACCAGAGCAAGAGGTTCACAGTGTATTGTGATGCTTCGAGGGATGGTCTTGGTTGCGTTCTGATGCAGGAAGGTAGAGTGATAGCTTATGCTTCACGGCAGTTGCGCTGGCACGAGCTGAATTATCCCACTCATGATCTGGAGTTAGCCGCAGTTGTGCATGCTCTGAAGATATGGAGGCATTACTTGTTTGGGCAGAGGTGTGATATTTACACCGATCACAAGAGCCTCAAGTATATTTTCACTCAGAATGAGCTGAACATGCGGCAGAGAAGATGGCTAGAGTTAGTCAAGGATTATGATCTGGAGATTCACTATCATCCGGGCAAGGCCAATGTTGTAGCAGATGCTCTGAGCAGGAAGAGCTATGTTAACATGGCTGTGGCTTTTCAGATGCCTCAGGAGTTATGCGAGGAGTTTGAGCAGCTGAGTTTGGGTTTCTTGCATCACACCTCGGGTACATCATTCGAGGCAGAACCCACTCTAGAGGTAGAGATCAGGCAGCATCAGAAAGAAGATAAGAAGCTGCAGGAGATCCGTGAACTGCTCAAGATTGGCAAGGCACCTCATTTCAGAGAGGATGATCAGGGTACCTTGTGGTACAAGGGTCGGATATGTGTGCCGGATGTAGCTGATCTCAGGAAGTTGATCTTGAGTGAGGCTCATGATACAGCATATTCCATTCATCCGGGCAGCACGAAGATGTACTATGATCTCAAGGAACGATTCTGGTGGTATGGAATGAAGCGTTCCGTTGTGGAGTACGTGGCTATCTGTGACACTTGTCAGCGTGTCAAGGCAGAGCATCAGAGGCCAGCAGGGTTATTGCAGCCGTTGAAGATTCCAGAGTGGAAATGGGAGGAGATCACTATGGACTTCATTGTGGGATTGCCTCGTACTCAGAAAGGGTACAACTCCATATGGGTAGTAATGGATCGGTTGACGAAGGTTGCCCACTTCATTCCGGTGAACACTACTTACTCCGGTGCTAGACTTGCCGAGTTGTACATCTCTAGGATTGTCTGTCTGCATGGTGTTCCGAAGAAGATCATATCTGACAGAGGATCTCAGTTCACTTCACGGTTCTGGGAGCAGTTGCATGATTTGTTGGATATGAAGCTGCGCTTCAGTACCGCTTATCATCCTCAGACAGATAGGCAGATAGAGAGAACCAACCAAGTGTTGGAGGATATGCTTCGAGCCTGTGCTATTCAGTATGGTACCAGCAGGGATAAATGCCTGCCGTATGCAGAGTTTTCGTATAACAACAGCTATCAGGCCAGTCTGAAGAAATCTCCTTTCGAGGCCCTGTATGGTCAGAAGTGCAGGACTCCATTGTATTGGGATCAGATTGGCGAGAGGCAGGTATTTGGTCCGGATATTGTTGAGGAGGCAGAACAGCTGGTACAGCAGGTGCGAGAGAACCTGAGGGTCGCACAGACTCGTCAGAAGAGCTATGCGGATGTTCGTCGTCGAGATCTGACCTTTGCAGTGGGTGATCATGTGTACCTGAAGGTTTCGTCGATGAGAGGGATTCGCAGGTTTAATGTGAGAGGGAAGCTAGCCCCTTAATACATCGGTCCGTTCAAGGTGTTGGAACGGAAGGGTGAGGTGGCATATCGTTTGGAGTTGCCTCCCAACCTCTCAGGGGTGCACGATGTGTTTCACGTGTCCCAGCTGAAGAAGTGCTTGAGGGTGCCAGAAGAGCAAGCACCGATAGAAGGGTTAGATGTGCAGGAGGATCTGACTTACATCGAGCATCCGGTGAAGATTCTGGATACGTCTGAGAGAGTTACCAGAAACAAGAAGATCAAGATGTGCCATATTCAGTGGAGTCATCACACGGAGGATGAGGCTACTTGGGAGCGAGAAGACGAGCTGAGGAAGACATATCCCGATCTCTTTGCTAGCTAGCCAATTCGAATCTCGGGACGAGATTCCTGTAGGGGGGTAGGTTTGTAACACCCTAATGTAATTTTCCCAAATTTTAATGAATTTATCTTGGCTCAAATAAAATTTCCAGGGCTTTCTCTAATTTATCTTGCATTTAAAGTAATTTTATAACACAAGAAAATAAAATTTATTATAGGATCAACTTGGTTGTGCATTCATACTGGAGCATTGTTTTATTTGTGTTGAGGGTATAGGATTGGAATCCAAATTTATTTGAATTCAAATAGAATTGTTTGAATAGTTTGAGTGTAGAAAAGAAAAAGAAAAGAAGAAGAAAGGAAAAGGGCCCAGCAGCCTGGCCTGCTCCCCTCTCTCCCCCTTGGGCCGGCAGCCCACTTCCTTCCCCTCTTTCCCCTCCTTCCCGCGTGGGCCGGCTCGGCCCAGCAGCCAGCCCAGCTTTTCCCCGAGCGCCCCTCTCTTCCTTCCTCTGCCATCCGGGCCCCACATGTCAGCGCCTTCTCTCCCCTTCCCCTTTCTTCTCCAGCGTGCAACGCTTCCCCGAAATCCCCGGCGACCTCCTCTCTCCCGGGCCCGCATGCCAAGATAGCCCCGCCGCCCTACAAAAGGAACCTCCTGAGCCCCAGAAACCTAACCCTAGCACTGCGTCACCCCGAAGACCTCCAGCACCGCCGCCCCTTTCTTCCTCCGCTCCGGTCACCTCGGCCTCACCGTGGTCAGGCCGCTCTGCCGCGCCCCAGGTCACCACAACCCCAGCAATAGATTCGCCTCGTTGTCTAGAACCTCCCCGAGCCGGCAATTGAGCCGTGAGCGTCTGCTTCGCCGGGAATCGAGTCGAGCTTGCGCGTCGGTAATGGCCTCCGCCACCTCGATTGCTCGCCGTCGGTGGCTTTTTCTCTCTCTTAACCCCCTGGGCATCTTCTTAGGTCCCGCGTGAGTCGGTTTGGAGGAGCCGCCAGCCAGGAGGAGCCCCGCAACGACTTGTCCACGGGAGCCCGACCTTCTTCGCCGCCGGTCGTCGTCGTCTTTCCCCTTCCGCCGCAGCTCCAGCCTCCACAACCCCTCGGTGAGCTTCGCCTCCTCTCCCTGGACCTTCTGCACCAGATGTCGTAGCCTTTAGCTACCCGTAGTGCCCGAAACGCTGCTCGCCGGTGTTGTCCGCCGTCCCGAGCCGCCTTCACCGTCGTTCCACCCTAACCGAGCCCAAGTCCACCTCCACAAGTGCCTAGCTAGGTTCCCCGTGTCGTGCTGAGTCTCCTGGGCTTGATCTCGTCGTGAATCATCCTCGGGAACGCGAGATTGCGTGTCTCCGGCGAGCCCCCGAGCTGCGCCGCCGCGGCCTTTCCTTCTCCGGCGACCCAGCGCCGCCACCCCGCGTCCCTTTGTTCCGGGCCGTCCGATCCGCTGCTAACGCCTAGGATTAGATCGGGAACTCGTTGATCTGGACCGTGTGATCGAGATCCGAGCGTCTGAGTTCACGCGTACCGGTTCGGGTTAAGTGTGAGGCAGAGCCGTCAGATCTGAGTTGAACGGTCTGGATTGAATCCAGTTAAGTCAGCGGTCGATCCGTTAGATCGAGATCCTACGGCTGTTAGACGCGCATACCGCTTCGCGTTTAAGTTTAGATCTGGGCCGTAGGCGTTAGATCCGGTGGCCCAGATTAAAGCGTACCGCTTCGGCCTGGCCTTTTTGCTAAAGAGCCCTCGGGTTTTTCTGAAATCATCCCGCGCTCCTGTGTAGTTCAAAAGAAATTGTTGTGAGGTCCTATTTTATTCGTTTGAGCCCCTGAGCTTTCAGGTTTTAGAACCCGTAGTCCAGCCCCAAAAGTTTGGCGTGTTAGCCCCTGCGTCTAGCCTTTAATTATGTTTAGACCCTCGGTTTTTGCGTAGAACCCCTTAGAACCTCCAGTTTTCTTACAAATAGGTCCCTGAATCTTGTTTTTAGCCTAGGTTTTGCGTTTTAGCTCCGTTTTAAGCGCTCTTTATATCCACGCGATCATTGTAACGCGTAGAATAGTTCTAGCATAGTTTTGTGTGCTGTTTCTATGTAATGTTGTACTGTTTCTTATATTTTGTCCTCGTTTGCATGTATGTGTATATGCTGGACCATGTTTTGGCGTTGCGATCGTGAGTAGACGCTAAGCCTTTGGACGAGTACCAGGAGCCACCATCTTCTGAAGCTTTTGAGCAGCAGCAGGAGAACTTTGAGGAAGGCAAGTATAACATGAATATCCTATCACTTTTAAAATACAATTTCATACTGCATTTTAATCCTGTATGCCTATAAGGATTTCCTAGCCACTTTATCCTTATATATATCCTTGGGTTGCATTGTGGTTAGTTTTGCTAGGTGCTGCGCTCTCACCTATGTTGGTCCTTTTTAATTAAATTTGTGGATCTATGCAACTTAATCTTGAGAGTGGCCCTCTGTGCTGTGTGCTTGAGTGGCTCACGTCTCCTTAAAAGATGTTTTGATAGAAACATGGTTTAGGGGGCCAGCATGGTGCTTAGTGCTTGGTTGGCCACTCTCCATAAGGACCGGTTCATAGAGCAACAACCTGGGACAACCGCGCAACCACAAGACTGGAATGGGACGGTCTTGACTTACTAATTAGGTCGTGTTGGTTCGGGAGTAACTTACCTGCGTGGGCAAGAGGGGTGGTAGGCTTCAATGGTCCCTGCTCCTCCGGCTTGGTCTGTGCTGTGTGCTTGTACCCCCGGAGGTGGGCCCCATCGTCGCTGATCCAGAATCCTTAGCGGTTACACCCTACCAACGTGATCCTTTGTAACGGTCTCGTAGTGTGCTTGCTAGCCATCTCACCTAAGGAAGTGTGATGAACAACTAGCGTAGCTCACGACTTGTGGGTAAAGTTGTGCAACCTCTCGAGAGTGTAAAACTGATATATCAGCTGTGCTCACAGTCATGAGCGGCCCAGATCCTCCGTCTGATTAGTGGGTTTACCTTGGTGGTTGGCTTGATTTTCAGTAGTCTCATGATAAATTTTGATTAATTATTATGTAACTTGGGTTATGGTAATTCATCTACTTGTAGTAATTAGCTTTAATAAAATTTGCCAAGATTAAAAGCTAATGCAGTTGAGTCAGCTAACCCTAGAGCCTCATAACTCATGTTATACTTGTTGAGTACAAGTTGTGTACTCACACTTGCCCTCTCTACTCTTCTGTTCTCTCCGGGACATCTTCGATTGCTGCTCAGTACCAGGCGACGTGGAGGACTACATCAGCGGACTCGACGATTTCTAGGCGTTGTCTCCCAGTTGACGTCCCTGTGGCGCCCTGCTCTTCATGTATTCATTTTACGCTTCCGCATTCCTTGAACTGATTCTTGATTCAGTTGTAATAAGATATTTATTTTATAATTTATATGCTTTTATTCGTGACATGTGTTGTGATATCTTGATAATCTGTTGTATATATGCGTGACTTGATCCTGGCGCATATATGATTGCTCGATTTATGTTCTTATAAATCGGGTGTGACAGTCAGACACTTACCTGTGCCTTCCACAGGAGCAGCATCGGTGGCCTCGACTTGCTCACCACCACCAGCACTGTATTCGATTTGCTGGGGCTCGGCAGGTGGTGGGTCGCGCAGAGTCGCGTCCTCATTCCCGGGCGGCGGCAGTTGTGTGCTTTCCGTTTCAGGTTGTCCGACTGGCGGCTCAGGGCTGGAGTAGCCAAGATAGGCTCTGGCTTATCCAACCCCAAAGTAGACGAAGTCCTAACAAAGCAGAATCAGATATATCATCAAACAAGTCAAAAGAGCAGAAGATACATTATGAACAAGGAGCTGCACTCACAGAGAGGATTTCTTCATGGCGGGCTTCTTAAGCCTCAGTACCCATGGTTTTACAACCACGGCACTCATTACCGGTGGCGGGGTCACACCAGCCGAGGGCGCGAGATGCCCCGGCGAGGTACCCGCCATGGCAATGGTCACGACCCCTACAGAGGTAGTCGACGGGTCCGTCCCAGCAGTTTCTGCAGAACCACCTGCTGGAACATCATCCCCAGCAAATGCGGTCCCGACCACCTTTCGGCGCTTGGGGTCGGGAGGAGAAGAAGAATGACTGCAACACAAACAAAGTAAGCATCCAACAACCACAAGACTTGACAATAACACAAGACGGTGGTCCCATACCTGGTGGATTCGAGTACGTTCGCTTGGCACTTGCGTACCACCCGACGACCCCGAAGGACCGATGGCAAGGCTTCTACCAACTCCATGGATGATCAGGGGGAGTTGTTCTTGTTCGCCTTCCCTTCAGCTGCCTTCTCCGCTAGGGGGATCTCGCTCTCGGTTGTCTCGCCGCTAGGCAGATCATCAGACGATTGAGCCCTTTTCGCTTCAGCTGCGGTGTTGGGGAGAAGGTGGTACAGTCGGGGGATGTTGGATTGTGGTGGATAACCCCGATACAACACCGTGTGTCCTTGCAGAGGATTCTCAGTTAGCGGAAGTTCCAGAACAACAGAAAGTATTCCAAGTAGTCGAAAGCTTACCGGCTCTGGAGGATTTTGTGCGGAGAACAGCTCCAGGATGTAGGGGACCGTATTCACATCCAGCAGCACCCACTTGACCCGGATGAGCATGGCATCATCGGTCAATTCCTCTGCGCACATCCAAGATGGGTCTTCAGCACCCATGTACTCGAAGCCTAATGTATGGCATTGCTGGATGGGTTGGATTCAGCGTTTGAAAAATGACAACATTACAGACGCGCTGGTCACCCCATTTCCTCATGGGCTGCTATGAGAGTTAGCAGCTCATCGACTTGGTCCATGTCCCCCTTGGAGGGCTCGGTGTTCCACTCCAGCCGCCGGACGGGGGGCTTACCCGATCTTTCAGGGAGTTGGGGGGCATGGTTTCCGATGTAGAACCAATGGTTTTTCCATCCAAGGATGTTGGAGGGGAATTTGTAGAAAAGACATTTGTCACCGGCATGTTGCCTAAGCTGAATGCTGGCGCCCCCTACAATGGATGGATTTTTGGAGGTGGGTTGCGGTTTTACACAGAAGAGATAGCGGAAAAGATCCCAATGGGGTTCAATTCCAAGGAAAGCTTCACAAAAGTGGATGAAAATAGCAATGTGGTAGATTGAGTTTGGGTTGAGATGATGGAGCTCAAGCCCGTAGAAATAAAGAAGGCCACGGAAGAAGGAACAGGTGGGGAGGGCCAAACCCTGTTCAGCGAAATTGTAGAATGAGACGATTTCATCTACATTCTCCATGGGAAGAGATTGGCGAAAAGAAGGGTGCCAGTTGACGAGATCTTTCCCCTAAAGCAAACCCTCAGAAACAAGATTCAGGAGGTCGTTATTGGAGCACTTACTGTAAGTCCACTCCCCAGAAGGCGGCTGCGATTCCTTCCCCTTCTCATCCTTCTTGTTGGATCTCTCGGGCGCCATTTCAGATCTGTTTGTCACGAGCCACTTTACTCGCATGCGCTCGGGAGCTGTAGAGAAGGGGTGGAGAGATTTGGCTAGCTTGGGGCTTGTCAAAGGAGGTGAAGGCGGAGCTCGGATCTGATTGGAGACTCGGAAATTACTACGCGGATTAAAGATTGGAAGCACGGGTTTTACCCTAAGTTACTGTGAGTTAAATAACCAGCGGCCGGATACAGGTTTACTGTTCTCAAGTTGAAGAGTCATCACAAGGAATATTCGGAAGATGAGGGGTTATTTTGTGGATTTTAGATAAAGTTTTTGATTAACCATTTTTTCAGAGTTAATTGTCCCGAAAAAAGGGGTTTTTCGAATTCCAAATCTAACTTCTATCATCTATACCATCACACCAATTATTTCCCAAGGGAACATTTTTTCACTGCATGCCATGACCATTGGATCCTTTTTTCCAAGCCTGAGAGATTTGGATTCAAGGCTCGGGGGCTGCGGGATGCGTGGCATCGACTACTTATTTTTCGAATATATTCGAAGAGTAAGCAAGGAAGATTCAAGACTAATGTGACCCTCAGCCTGATTCTTCGATTGAACCTAAGGCTCGGGAGCTACTCCATATGGAGTGCGATTTTCCATCGCACCCCATAGCAAAGAAGTAATTCGGAGCATGAGCACCTCATAGCTTCGATGCAGCCAAGGAAGTACTCGAAGAAGAACTTCAAGATGGAGCTTCAAAAGAAGGTGAAGACTACTTCGGATGTACTCAAGGAGCCTGCAGTACTCAGCAATGGAGAGCTCGGGGGCTTGTCAGAACCGGGACTATGGGACTGTGTACATAATGTAGTTCATACAGGAATAGGGGATAGAACATGTCCTATACCTTATCTGTGTTGTACTCTACTCGCATGCAAAGTAGAACTAGTCGATACAGAAGGAAGCTACTCGAGTTGTACTTGAGTAAGATTCCTAAGCTAGTGTCGGACTAGGATTTATGTAACCCTGACCTCTCGGATATATAAGGGCGGGCAGGGACCCCCTCAAAACACATCAACACCCAAGGCAATACAAACCACCAAACAGGACGTAGGGTATTACGCACCTCGCGGCCCGAACCTGTCTAAACCTCATGTTGCTTGCACCTTCGAGTTCCTGATCTTGGCGACACCCTACCTAAAACTCACCACCTCAGGTATACCCCTCGGTGGGCAGGCGATAAAACACCGACATGGGGGGCAGCAGCGTCGGAAACTCGTTTCCGCTTGGAAGCCAATTTCGTAGAATCAGGGCCGATCCACATTATAACCTTTGACGGGGGAGGTGCGTTCTTGCCAAAGAGGGCCACGGGAGCAACGGTAAGAACTTGAAGGTGGAGCCATCATCGTTCTTAGGCTCTGGACCATCCTCCTACTGCAGAGAAAATAAATGGAATTAGAGAAAGGGTTAAGCAAAGTCATGTGGCAGAACCGCCTGAATTATTCCAGCTCAAGTGCGCTAGTCATTGCTATACAGCTGATACTAACTCAACACACTTCAAACGGAACAACCCATTGGTCTGTCGGGTCTCTGCCCGATACAACCACGGTTCAACAGGATCGAAGCAGGTTTACCTCGCACGAAGGCGAGTTTACAATCACACCACCGCTCACAAACTCTTAGTCCACAGTATAATTAAACATTATTACAAACCATTTCAAACTTAAAGTAAACTTAAACAAACATTATTTAAAAACTACAAGCTATGCAAGCTTGTGTAAAGTTACAGCGGAAGAAATTAACACGCGACTACACTCGTCGTGAAGGTTGACACCACGCTCAGCCCGAAACATGGTGTCATTCCGGAGGGTCACTACCAGCCGGGGACGGATCCCATTCCACGGACCAGCCAAATGGAACAGAGGTTGGCCATGCTGGACCATTCGTGGGGTTCTCAAAGCTCATACCTGAAAATAGACTAGCAAGACTGAGTATACTAATACTCAGTAAGACTTAACCGGAATTGGGTATACTTAGCCCATAATTAGACCATGGAGGATTTGAGAGGCTCTGGTTTTCTTTTGCTGAAAAGCAACAAAGAGTATGATCTAACTTTCGTGTTTTAGCTTTCAAATTCTAGTTTCATTAACCATTCTAGGTAAGCACCTATACTAAGCAAGCAAGGTAGAGATTAACATCCATCAAGATTGTTCCAACAATAGTTACTGTTCTTACTCTATATGGCAGAAGGAATAAGCAGTCTCAATCTCCGCGAGAAATGGATGATTCTAAATCGAGTTTCATAACCTTGCAAGGGTAAACCTAACTCACACGCTTGGAACATCCAATGATCATTCCGAAGCAACCGTTTGCCTTTCATTCCGACTCGTGGATCAGGGCCACCACAAGCGACTGTAGGACCATACGCACATCTAATGTGCAGGACATACGTCTGTAGCGCGACTACAAGACCGTACTCCTGTCCGCTGTGCAGAACATACTCCCGCACGTCGGTGCGTGAGAAAAACCAAATTACGAGTGGTGGGAGTTATGTCCACTCCTCGGGCCGATTGGTTACTAGGCTTACCGCTTTCCATATTTCACGGCATATGGCTAGTACTTTCAAATGCTTAACCACCACTACCATACACTGTGACCTTATCAACTTTTATCAACATAGATGGGGTAAACTTCCAAGTCATGATACTGCACATACCCCGTCCATCATCCTTATAGTGATTGCAGAATAGTAAACATTCAACTCCTATATCGCGCGAGTGACAGGAAATCACCCGACTTCTACCGGTCCTATTAGCAGAGCATCTATTCAATAAGGACTCAGGCACAATACATAGGTTCCTAGGATTCATGCATCTAGGGTTCCATTACAACTCCTAGACTTAATGCACAATATAGATATGTAAGGATAAAATCGTATAAGTGTAGTAATTTCAAATACTGGGTTATGCATCGGGGCTTGCCTTCTTGAGTGGGGCTAGGATCGGGGATGTCAAAGACTTCCGAACTTTGGTTCGGGGCTTCAGTTATAACCTCGGCGACGTTCGCAGGATCTTCAGAAATCTTTTGCTCTGGTTCCGGGACTAGTTCGTAGTCTCCGTCGTCGAGTGTCGTTGACTCTACATGATATGCAATGATTCAACTTAGATGGTTCTTGAGTTAAGAGTTTTACTTCACGATAAAGTTGCAATCCAACAATTTGATGAACACAATGTCACAAAACAAGAAATTTGCATTCAAACGTGTTATTTGTATCCCAATTCAATTATCCTAACCAATGGAATTAATTGAATGAAATTAACAAGATTGATTTTTTTTATTCTAAAATCTATAAAAGTTATGGTCTTGAATTTTTGTGGGTAAACTTGTTTCTAATAGACGAGTTTACTATGAATTTTTCATAATTTTCTAACAACAAAAACTAAAGCATTTGAATTTAGTTCAAATGTCCAATTTAAATTCAAATCTTAGATAAAACAGTTCTATAAATTCTTGAAGTATTTATTATGAACTACCCAATTACAGATCATCACATGGTAAAAAGATCTAAGCATGAAAACCTTAGTGTCATGCTTAATTAAATTTAGACCCTTTCAAGCTTGATTTGCATAAGTTTAAATTAATTCAAGCTATGGTTCAGTACTATAAGTGAATTTTTCACACAAGCTCACTCATGTCCTATACAGGTTACTCACCAAAATTCATAAGTAATAGAGCTAGTATGCATAGGCTACACTCAAGATACCCTTTTGTTAAACTTTAAAATAACTCTAAAAATATTTGGTTTCAAACTAAACTTCATTAATAAAAGTTGTAGATTTAAACTTCTGAAGTTCAACAAAATTGGTTTGGCAATTTTTGGATTTTTCTACAAAATCCTATGAATTTTAAAATTTGGCTGATTTGAATAGGGGGGTTCTGATTTTCTACAAAAAGGCCCTGGAAAGATTCAAATCCTTGAAATTGGGTCCTTGGCCCGGCTACACAGGAAAACCGATCGGTGCCGATCAAATTCCGGTGAGGGGGCCCACCGGCGGCGAGGGGCAAGTGGGGGAAAAGGTTCAGGTGCTTACGACGGTTACGGGGGTGGCCGGTGTTGGGGAAGAGAAGGGCTGAGGCGGCGGGTCGACGGCGAACAGAGGCGGGCGGCGGTGCTCCAAGGGACGGCGACGGTGTTCCGGTGGCCGGAGGGCAGGAGAGCAGCGGGGAAGTAGCTAGGAAGCTTCCTTGGGGTGATGTGGTGTTGATGGTGTGCTTGGCTAGGACTGAGAGGCAGTAGATCGTCGGGACGACGGCGAGGCCGAGCGGCGGCGGAAGCTTGAGCTCACCGGCACTGTGGTCTGGGTGATCTAGCGCGGGGGAATGAAATTGGGCAGGCTTGTGAGCTTCAGTGGGTTGCAGTGGTGCTGCTAGAGCACTGGATCGGGGGTGGGGAGTGGCGGCGGCGGCGGCTGTCGACGGTGAGCCGAGGCAGCGGCAAGGCTCCGGCGAGGTGGGGAGCTCGGGAAAGTGAAAGGCAGTGGAAATGCACATGTGTGAGTGCAAGAATGAGTCCGTGGGGAGCTCCAGGATGTGCTCAAGGTCCAGAAGAAGGCACGGCCATGCGGGAGCAGCTGCTGGCAACCAGCGAAAGGCGTGGCGGCTCGGGGCGACGGCGGCGCGACATGGAGAGGCAGGGAGGGGTCCAGCGGGTGCTGGGGCGGCATGCGGTGCAGAGGGAAGCGGCACAGGGGCAGCAAGTGCTCGACACATGGCCGGCGAGGGCGGCGGGGCTCGGGCGCAGAGAAAACAGAGAGAGGGGACTGGAGGTAGACGAAGGGGGACTCATCTGCAATTTGTGAAAAGTGCAGGGACTCCACTGTAAAGCCTAGTTAACTTTCAAACCATAGCTCAAATGGAAATGTGCCCAAAAGCAAAAGTGTAGAATTCAACAATATCTACAACTTTGTTTTAAGGTTTAATTTCAAAATAGTTAAGGATTTGAATTTAACTTAAAACTTGGCAAAGTTTTAAACTTTAAAGAAATCCTATTTAAAATCTACACTACACTTGCATCCTTCGGGTAGTTTCACCTCTATTTGCGGTTTAAAAGTAAGTTCTTGACTTTTTGCAAAACAACCTTCATATGTTTTGATTTTACCTCCCATTCTCACCCATTTTGCACCAAAGGACCTAAATTTTCCAGAATTACCAAAAGATCCTTTTGCCTTTGCATTAAAGTTTTAGCACACATACATAAAATCAAACATACACACTTCATGCTAGAATCTAGTGTGTCTTAACCCTAAATATCTGAATGTCACAGCCTTCCCCCCTAAAAAGAATCTCGTCCCGAGATTCCGGAATAGAATGGAATTGGACGATCAGATTTGGGAGTTGGCTTGAAGGAAGTCTGGAAAGTTTCGTTGAAGATAGGATTCTGTTTTCCAAGTTGCTTCTTCTTCAGTATGATGATCCCATTGAATTTTGAACATCTTGATGGTCTCTCTTCTAGTACTTCTCTCTTTGGTGTCTAGCACTTTGATCGGATGTTCGATATAAGTTAGATCAGATTCAATTTCAGTGGCTTGGGGATCTATGATCTCAGTAGGAACTTTGACACACTTCCTAAGTTGAGACACATGGAAGATATTATGAATGGCCGCTAGTTGAGAAGGAAGTTGAATACGATAAGCTACGGGTCCACAAATTTTGATGACTTCAAAGGGTCCAATGTATCGAGGAGCTAGCTTCCCTTTTATGCCAAACCGTTGAATACCTCGAGTAGGAGATACTTGAAGATACACGAAGTCTCCAACCTGGAACTGTAATGGTCTTCTTCGTATGTCAGCGTAGCTTTTCTGTCGAGCTTGGGCTGCTTTCAGATTATTCTGAATAGTCTT
Source organism: Panicum hallii (assembly GCF_002211085.1). Taxonomy (NCBI): domain Eukaryota; kingdom Viridiplantae; phylum Streptophyta; class Magnoliopsida; order Poales; family Poaceae; genus Panicum; species Panicum hallii. The sequence goes on along the minus strand of NC_038045.1, from coordinate 39,957,366 downwards.
TACCTTTTTCTCTACTTCAGTGACAAGGTCGGGTCTAAAAATTTTACGCTCGCCAGTTTGCGACCAACTCAATGGAGTTCAGCATCGGCGACCGTACAATGCTTTGAACGGAGCCATCTTGAGACTGGTTTGATAATTGTTGTTGTAAGAAAATTCCGCTAATGACAAGCATTTATCCCAATTCTTGTCGTATTGAAGTACGCAGGCTCTAAGCATATCTTCTAGAATGTGATTTACCCTTTCTGTTTGTCCATCTGTCTGAGGATGATATGCGGAGCTTCGGATTAACTTAGTTCCAAGAGCGTGTTGAAGTTGTTTCCAGAACCAAGCGATAAATTGGGCTCCACGATCAGAAATGATCGTCTTAGGTACTCCATGGAGACGAACAATTTGATCTATATAGATCTCAGTATACTTTTTGGCGTTGTATGTAGTATGCACGGGAAGGAAATGGGCGGTCTTGGTTAATCGATCAACGATTACCCAAATAGAGTCATGCCTTTGGGAGGTGTTGGGTAAGCCAATGATGAAATCCATGCTGATATCTTCACACTTCCAAGAGGGAATGGGTAGAGGTTGAAGAATACCAGTAGTCTTGAGATGACTGGCCTTAACTCTTTGGCAGATGTCACACTCCGAGACGTATTTTGCAATTTCTCGCTTCATGCGAGTCCACCAAAAGTTCTGTTTCAGATCCTGATACATCTTGGTACTGCCGAGGTGTATAGAGAATTTAGACAGATGGGCCTCGTCCAATATTTGCTTACGAAGCTTATGGTCTTTAGGTACAACGATACGCTCGTTGAACCATAGAACCCCTTCGTGATCTACTCGAAAGCACTTATACTTTCCTTCTCCTTGTGCTAACTTCTGCTTGATGATTTTGACCCCTTTGTCACGCTATTGTGCCAGAACGATGTTATCCTTAAGCATAGCTTCAACTGAGAGATGGTTCAAACTATCTTGGGGAATGATCTCTAGATTGAGCTTTCTCATCTCCCAACAAAGAGTCTCATTGAAAGCCTCAACACATAAGCAAGAGCAATGCGCCTTGCGGCTAAGTGCATCCGCAACGACATTGGCCTTGCCTGGATGATAGTGTACTTCTAGATCATAATCCTTGATAAGCTCTAGCCAGCGTCTTTGCCTCATATTTAGATTTGCTTGCGTGAAAATGTACTTGAGGCTTTTATGGTCAGTATAGATATGGCACTTTGTACCCATCAGATGATGTCTCCAAATCTTAAGTGCATGGATGACAGCTGTGAGTTCAAGATCATGTGTAGGATAGTTCTATTCATGAGTCCTGAGTGCTCATGATGCATAAGCAATCACCCGGTTGTCTTGCATAAGCACACAACCAAGTCTGATTCCTGAAGCATCACAATAGATGTCAAAAGGTTTTGAAACATCTGGTTGAGCTAAAACTGGGGTAGTAGTGAGATGTGCTCTGAGGGTGTGGAATGCATCTTCACATTTTTGATCCCAGGAGAATTTAACTCCTTTCTTTAGCAGTTCGGACATAGGTTTGGCTATTCTTGAAAAGTCAGGTATGAAACGTCGGTAATAGCCAGCTAGACCAAGAAAACTGCGGATCTGATGAACGGACGTAGGTGGTTTCCAGTCCGTCACTTCCTAGACTTGTGACATTCAGGTATTAGGATTATAAACACACTAAATTCTAGTGTAAAGTGTGCATGTTTGATCTTGTATATGTGTGTTTAATTGGAATGCAAAAGGGAAAAAAAAGACATTTATGTAAATCTGGAAAATGTAGGTCATTTAGTGTAAAATGGGTGAGAATGGGAGGTGAAATCAAAATATATGAAGGTTGTTCTGTAAAAAGTCAAGAACTTACTTTTAAACCCAAATGGAGGTGAAACTACACATAGGATGCAAGTGTGGTGTAGAAATTTAAAGGGGATTTACTTAAAGTTTAATACTTTGCCAAGTTTTATGTTAGTTTCAAATCCTTAGCTCTTTTGCAACTGGGCCTTAAAGCAAAGTTGTAGATCTTGTTAAACTCTACACTTTTGCTTTTGGGCGCATTTTCATTTGAGCTATGGTTTGAAAGTTAGCTAGACTTTACAGTGGAGTCCCTGTATTTTTGGAAAATTTCGAGTCAGTCCTTTCGTCTACTTCTAGTCCCTCTGCTCTGCTCTGTTCTGATTTCTCTCTGCCCGACGCCCCGCCGCCGCTTCGTCGGCCATGTGCCGAGCACCGGCCGCCCCGCGCCGCTCTAAACCGTGCCACGTGCCGCCCCAGTGTCCGCGCCGCCGCTTCCCCGAACCGCGATGGCCTCTCCCCGCCTTGCCACGCTGCCCTACCATCTGCCCGAGCCGCTCTCCGCCGCCGCTTATCGTCATCGCAGCCCGACCGACATCCTTGGTCTGTGGCCGGCCGTGCACTTCTCCCTCCCTCTCTACCGCACTGCGCCTCCCTATAAAGCCCGACCGAAGCCTCTCTCGCTTCCCTTCCCTCTCTTCTTCCCCATGAGCGTCAAGCCGAGCCGCCGAGCCATCCTCCGGAAAAATTCTCGCCGCCCCGTCCTGCCCATCTCAATTCCAGCACGCCAAGGCCTCCTCACCGCCCCTACTTGCCCCTCGACCCACCCTAGCCAAGCTTGCTCTTCTCCTTGGCCGGAATCGAAGGAAGCCATGCCGCCTCCGCCGCCGGAGGAACCCGAGCCGCCTCACCGTCGACGGCCCCCCTTCCGCCCCACCTCCGGCCAAATTAGGTACCGCAATCGCACCCCTACACCTCCACGGTGCTCATACGCGCCCCATCCATCCACGTTCATCGGCCCC